>NW_008688618.1:0-1261 GCF_000695815.1 Acanthisitta chloris | reverse complement strand
TGACAAGGGGCTCTAAAAATGTTTAATTCCTTATTACATCTTTCACCTCTTTATCAGCCTTTTTTTTTTCTGATAGATTTTTGTGATCAAAACTGTTGTTTTCAAAATGTAGGTTTAAAAACAGAGATCGTAAGAGAGGACAGAAAATATTCCACAGAAATGCGTGACAGAACTTAATAGTCTAAAAACAAGGTTGATTTCTCAAAACATTTTGGATGGAATCAAGGGATTTTCTCAGCCTACCCACTCTGCTGTAGCTAGCTCTTCAGATGGCCAGATCATTAGTTCTCCATGCAACCAGGTGTGCTTAAATTCCCAGCTCCATCTTAGCTGTGTCTGTGGTCTATTTTCATCATGTCTGTATATCAAGGTCTTAATAATATTTTTGCTTATTGCCAAGCATGCTACAGTAATACCCAATAGAAGGTATAGGATTCAAATTTCTGGAGAACAATGATGATCAAAGAGAAGGCTGTTCGAGAAAGGCTGCCCGCGGTGAAAATGGGCACAAAGCATAAATGTCCCTGCAGAGGCTTCCTGAACATGGATGGATTCAAGTTCCGTTTTTTAACTGAATTTGAATTCCATGTGCAACTATAAAAGACATTCCTGAACATGGATGGATTCAAGTTCCATTTTTTAACTGAATTTGAATTCCAAGTGCAACTATAAAAGACTCCAGAGACATAACTAAAACAGTTCCCAAATAGGGGGAGGGCTGTGAGGCAAATGATTTAAAGGCAGAGAAAGGAGAAAGTTATTTCCAGTGGGTGTTTGTTAGTCACTAAGTGATGAGACACAAGAAAAGGAAAGCTGTCCCAGATACCCAGGACTGCAGAGATGAGAAAGGGAAGAGAGCACAGACTGGCAAGAGACTTCTCCCTGAGGTACTGGAGACAGAAAGCTGAGAAGTCTCCAAAGGAAGCAGCATTGCTGTTGTGATGCTGAGCCATGGACACCGTAGTTTTGAATAGGCAAGCACCGCAAATGGCATCTTGGCACGTGTCGATGGGATCTTGGCATGTGTCACCTTGCAGCATCCAAAGATCAGCAAGCCTCAGGGACCCCGTGTCGCTGCCGCTGACGAATCCTGGTTTCCAAGCCTGTTCTGATGCCTCCTGCCATTCAAACAGCAACAGAGACCAGCAAGCGGCAGGGTGGTTTTCCCCCCATCTTTTGAACTTCCTGCAGGTCCCAGCCTTTAAGTGCGTCTCAACCCGGTGGCTGCACCCAAGTCCTCCGGGCCCCGCGGCGCCGGTGC
>NW_008688617.1:84737-85841 GCF_000695815.1 Acanthisitta chloris | reverse complement strand
AAAATTTTTATAACTCTTTGCTATGCAGAGAGCATGAGAGAGGAAAAAAGGAGACTTTTGTCTGCCTTCTAGCTTTCTTTTTTTCCACTGTAGATTACAAGCTTTAATGCAGCAGTGGACTATCCCTTTATAATATTAAGGGTTTATAGCATATAAATATTTATACTGTCAGTGGACAGTTGCATGTTAAGGTGAAATATTTCTCAAACTTTAAACCCTGAAGTTTATACAGATCTGAAAGATTTTCTGTCTCCTTCCTAAATAGTGTTGAGTATCTATAGCTAGCTGTTAAAGCCACAAGCACGCATCGTTGCATAAGCAAATTAAATGGTTAAAAATTCGTCTGTTTTTTCTGTGTTGAAAGTGGTGGAGTAGAGGACAAAGAGAGAAAAAGAAGTGCCAATGCTAAGCCAAGGAGGAGCAGCCCGAAATACAAATGCCTGTGGAGCACATTGTTTGGTCACTAGGTGTCACTGTTGACTTGACTTGGGGTTACCGGGGAAAAAACTACATCCAAGTGCTCATGGAGCACTTCATGAAGAAAAATAAAATCCCATTAATTTTTAAATTCCACCCATACAGATGCAAGCATATCAGGTGTTTTTGGGGGCATAAGGAGGAGGGAGAAGTGAGGAAAAGAAAAGGAAGAGCAAAATAGCAGAGAAAGCAGAATGCCCAAACAACAGATGATGTGGATGTGTAACAGGAAAAGTCTGCAAGTTCTGAACTTCTCTGTTTGCAAATTGAGAGGCAGAAAGGAGTTCAACAATAAAATATACATGCATTTCACAACCTCCAAAGCAGCATATGAAGCTTCACAGGGCCCTGAAGAACATAAGCAACCCCTGAGAGCTCAAAACAATTTAAAACTCTGGTTTGCTCTGGAAGGACTGACTTACCTGTAGTGACATCATGTCTGGCCTGTACTGTTTACGGAAGCCAAGGTCATACATGAGGAATTTCAGCATTTCAAAGGCCTGTTCTTCACTCATATGTAGAAGCAGCACTCCAGCAACAAAGCTTATACCTTGACAATAACCTACTTCTTTGTCCAGCAAAGAGTATGCTTTCAGGAGATTAAAGAGGGATAGCTGTCCTGCTCCC
>NW_008688617.1:80527-84714 GCF_000695815.1 Acanthisitta chloris | reverse complement strand
ACGTCCTTCCTGATGTAAAAAGAAAAGAGCAGTTGATATCCAATTCTTCAGAAAAAAACGAACCAATCCATCTGACCACCACCACTTCTCCTCTCATAGACCATTTCTCTTTGCTTTCTTATATGCAAGTTGCCGTGAGATCAATCTGTATTTACCACTGATTTTAGACTGTATCCATTGAGCTCATATAATAAATATACTTGTCTGCAGAGAACTTGCAGAACTTGCTTGATTTCTCATTTGAGACAGATGTAGAAGAGCATAAATACAAATAGCATGACCTAAGCAATCATCTGCTTTGAGAATACTAAGTGGCATACACAGAATGTATCCTGATGACACAGAAAGAGGTGCGGATACAGCAGCATCTGTCTCCAGCAACACCTTCTATTAAGACCGGAGTGTTTTCCTTCAAAGACCCACAAAACACATGAGAAAAAACCAGACATACCTAGATCTACAAGGATGGCGTGCTGTTGAGCAGTCAGTTGTTTCAGAAGTTCTTTGTAAGAGATGTCAGGAGGCTGCTGCTTGTTTGGAAGTCTGTGTCTGACTCGATGCTGCACAGCCAAGAACTGCCAAATTTCTCCCCGACGACTTTTCGGTACACCTGCAGGTCAGTCAAAAAGCATGAGGCCTAAGCAGCGGGATATTTTTAGTGCCACAACACAAGAATTTGCTTTGTCATAATCTTGGCCAAACCACTCTGGAGGATCCCTTACAAAGAGTCAACTTCAGAAGTTGTCCACTCTGCAGTGCGTTCACTCAATAGCCACAGTTCAGACCCATGAACTAAATATTAACTACAAACTTAACAGCAATTACACTGAGTAGTACCCTGGGCAACTGAGGTACAGACATCACTTGTTTTGCCACTTCTGAGCTGTTAGCTTCCAGCAGGAGAAGATGCACGAGTACACACAGAATGTAGTCTGGCCTGTTTAGAAAGGTTGAACTACATTCACGAGTATAAAACACAAGGAAGTTCACCTCCACTTCCCCTTCCCAAACGGCTGCTCATATCAGCCCATAGACTTGGAGAAAGATGTACAGATAATAAAAGGCTTAGTTCAAACTTTAAAGCATTAATGCTGCATACCAAACATGGAACCACTCATACTGACAGGCAGTATTTCTCTCAAGCTGGCCAAGCTCCTGTGAAAGCATAAACTAAATTAAAATACTCCTTTTGGACTTTCACATGTATCTCCCTTTGATATCTGACTCTGTAAACCAATCTTTGAAAGTCAAAATAGTCAACTCTGCTAGTACTTTCCAGGCTAACAATTATTTATCAAGAACATAAGTTAGAAACTTCTTCCCAACTCTGAACTGCAACCCAGCAGCAGAAGATAGGGCATCAAGGTAAGTCATTTGTTGGCAGTCTTCTGCAGGTCATTATGGGAACTGCCTTATATCTACCACAATTTTCTTTGGTAGCATTCTAAACTTCTCTTCTGTATCACAGCCAGATTACACTGAATTATTACATAATTTATTACTCCTACATAAATACCTTCTTTTAAAGTGGAATGAATATCTTCCATGTCACATCGGATTTTGGCTCTGCAGTTTAGTAACTTCTTATCCCACACATTAATGGCATCTTTTTGACATGTACCAACTTCATCATAGTCCAGTTTTACTTTTCTTGATTGGAGCTCATCTCTGCTTGCTAGAACACAGAACACAAAGGAAGAGCACATGGAAAACCAGAATATCAGAAAATTAACAGATACAACAAATAAAGAAACCCCATTCAAGCTATATATATTTATCTGATAATCTGCTAGGGATAAATATACCTTCTATAATTCATCAGTTTATAGCTGAGAGGAGGCCAGTGTTTTGTCATAAGATGCTGCAGGTAACAATTTAACTTCTGTTGCTGGGCCATGAACATTAGCAATTCATGAAGCACATTAAAACATTTTCTAAGGCTTGGGGCAGGAAGAAAAATCCACTCAACACAACTTCACAACAGCTGCTGCTTCTTTCAATTGCAAGAACACCTTTGATCATTTTATTCTTGTTTATATTGAACATCAAAATTGTTTTAGTATGGAAAGTCCCAAACATATGAATGTTTGATTTAGGTAAGCAAGCTAGGGAAGTTTTTCTAAACTGAAGTCAATCACCCTAGTTCCAGTTCTTACATGTCCCTTAAGAGAGTGGTAAGAGCTCTTGGCATTGCTACCTGGCATCATCATGAACCCACATGAACCATATCCAAAAAGGTACATTTGTGCTGAAGCACAGAACTCCTTTTTCTGTAAACTTAACAGGTTTGCTGCATAGGACTACCTGGTACAAATTATTTATTTCACAGGACTCAGCATTTCTGAAATTAAGCTGCATTGTTACTCTGGCATTTCATGGAGGAGCAGCTTTCACTTCTGATATGCAGAAATTAACTGTGGGTTTTGTATTATATGACATGTGCAGAAAAACACTCCAATTGCTCTTACAACTGCTGTAAAAACACAAAATCAAGACTTGAATGTGTCTTAATTTAGAGAGATATGTTTCATTGTCATTGGACTGAAGTGTACATTTTGCAACACGACCTGTGAAAGCTGCAGTCAAATTTATCCCAAATTTGCCTTATCTGTGCTCAAGTACATGATCCTTGCAGGAGACTCATTCCTCTTATAAATGTACCACCTTCCCCACCATCGCCTCTAGGTGAAAGCAAACTCTTGCTCACATTATCATACGACCTGTAAAACAAGATAATCTGTTCCTTCACCTATTCATCTCCCTTTGCATAGAGTCAATACTGGATGAATCCATAGGATTGCTGCCTAGCCCACTTCAAAAACGACAAATTATATCCAAAATCTCTATGGTACAGAATTGCAGAATCAACGAGATCGAAAAAGACCTCTGAGATCATCAAGTCCAAACTATGACTTAACACCACCATGTCAACTAGACCAAAGCACTAAATGCCACATCCAGTTTCTTGTTAAACGGTCCAGTCCAGTCTCTCCTTTAAGCCTCTGAGACGTTACCTATTCAAGACTAGAGGAGGCCTTGTAGAAGCAACTATTATGCAAGGTGCAGTACACAGACACAAAAATGGGAATGTGATCTTACCACAGGAATTTGCAGTTCAACTGGGGCATTTTTAAATGCTACCCTGTTACTGGACAATTTCACCTGAGAATGCTCACTCTTGTAATCAGTATGCAATAGACTCAAGACAACAGTAAAATATTTCAGTGTGACAAAGAACTCCAAAATTAACTATGCAATTAATCCTAGTGAAAGCCAGCAAGCTTGCCTGTTGATCATACTTGCCCTACCTCCTATCCCACCCTTGGCTGCTTTCAACTATGCTTGTTAACATTCCTCCTAGGTGGCCTGCTACTTTTTGTAGCTCATACTTTTCTAGGTGATCTACTGGAAAAAGTAGCTTCTAGCTTCTCAGAAGGAAAAAATAAAGCAAGTTTTTGCAACTGACAGAACTTACCTTCTGTAAAACAAAGAGCTAATAGTATTCAAGTCTCCTCGACAGCAAAAGGAATAGGAAAAGAGGTTCTATTAATATTTTGTAAGTAAAAATCAGCAAAAGATTAACAGAAAACCACTAGAAACAATTCCACAGCAATTCCAGTCTTAAACCAGTCATACAGCTGACAAAATCACAGTGAGGAACCTGGCTTCAAGTAAAGAAATCTCTGTTACTATAGTTTGCTTTCCTGAGATCTACAGTTAACTGTAGGCTAGGATGCCAAGAACTAGCCAAACCAGCACTTGTTTGGAATGGATCAGTTTTGTGTACGTCCTGTCCATAAAATGGCCCATGTTATAGCAGCCCACAGGAAGGAAGCCTAGAGATAGGTGTGAAGACAGTCTACTCTTCACCCTTTGAAAATAAGATGATGAATTCTAGGTAGCCAGAGCACAGTTTCCCCAACGGTACTTAGGAACCTGCATACAAGAATGGAGACATGCTTCTTGGAGCACAAACCAAGAATGTGGGCTGGCAGGTGTGTGCCAGTTGGAATCTCCACTGCCCACACTCCTGTTTTCACCACAAATGATCAGGTAGGAAGAACTTGTTTCCTACATATCCGTTACAAAACAGAAATAACTTGTAACAGAGTCAATAAGAAACTGGACTGATTTAACAGCTTTCAGAGCTTCCAGCCATGCAGGGTGGGTACAGCAAAGAGCTTGTC
>NW_008688617.1:73430-80515 GCF_000695815.1 Acanthisitta chloris | reverse complement strand
GAATAACATGAATTAGCCACTACAGCAGTCATTCAGCTTCCTCACCAGATTAACCACTTGTTAAAACACTAAATGAAGATTTTTGCTGAAGTTAAAACAGACTTCTCTGTAGATGTTCCCTATGAATCTAAGAGTTTCAACAGAAGTGTGTGTCAACAGGGAGATAAACTGTAAAGAGAAACTGCACAGAGAAATGAACTACGTGTGCAGGAAATACATTCAAGGATGTGTGCTTGCAGGGACATGGAAAGATTTCTGTCCTGCTAATTTTCTTCCCTCTCCTTGCCTTCTCAGTAAGCATGACTAAAGAAGGAAAAAGAGTTAACTGACCTTAACAAGATCATTATGTTTTGTCTGAAGAATCAGACTACCATATAAATGAGGTTATATAGCATATAGGAGAAGATGAGGGCAGCAATTGCAGAGAGGACACTTGAAATTTTCAACTTGCACCAAAAGCTTGCTAGTCTATTATACTGAAGAACTTCTATATGCTAGGATAGACATTACATGCTATCTTTTATTTATGTGAGTCTTGACCAGTCATAATAAAATATCTTAACCAGAAGTTCAGGCAGCTGAGAATCAGAATCTTCCAACTTCAGATCCCTCACTAACAGCAATCAGTTTTCAGTGTACAATGCTCATGTTCCAAAACCCAGAACGTTCTGACATACTTCAAGAGCCAGCTGCTCAAGAATCAAATTTGGATTCAAATATTTATAAATTACCACTGTGATGTGGTTAATGAAGGACAGAAAGCCTGGACAGAAATGCCATGAGCAAAGGAATGAAATGAGACGGAGAGGGTAAGGTTTACCACACCTAACTGTTCACACAGCACCTGTTCTCCTCAACCCACTTCACATTACAACTCCTAGACTTAGACACCTAGGACACAGATTGTAGCAACCTTTGCCTAACATATACTAAAAAAGGAAAAGCTATCACCTTCTTCCTTAACTGACTCATTAGAAGTCAGGTAGACAGGGAACTTGGTAGACTGAAATAGGCCTAGATGAACACATTTTTTTCTAGCACCGTTAACCAAAGTTACAGAACCACATCTCTGTTTGAGGTGCCCAACACCAGAACAGTTTTTGGCTTCAGGCAGCAGAGTCTGCAATAGTTTTTAGGGGTATTTTCTAAATAGCTAACCTTCCAGCTTCTGGTTTTCTTTTTCCATTCGAAGCAACAGAATTTGTTGATGGATGGCTTTTCTCCACAGACTTTGTAGTTCTTCTGAGTTTTTCCTCTCTCCAGTTTTATCTGGACCATCCTCATTTTGCAATATTAGAGCAAGAGGGTCCTCCTCCAGGGGTGGAGCAAGAGGGGATAAGGGTAACAATTCACTTCCATCATGACCATCTGCAAAGAATCAGAAAGCTATTACAGGAAACTCAGATTGTTTGACATATCACGAAAATCTAAGTCACAGCAGAACAAAAATAGCTGTCTTCTACATTCAGCAGTGAGGTGCTGAGTCCAAAGACAGAGAAAATGCAGTTCAACAGCAGAGAATTATCTTTAAATAATGTATTTTATTTACATTAAATAAAGTTATATTTAAATTATATACAGCTAAATAAAGGGTCACCCAGTATTTCAGCCCTTTCCCCTGCTAGCTCCTTCCAGAGTTACAACAGGACATTTAGCTATAAAGTCTCCTTTATATTAGAGCTTGTTTACTGCTGTGATTTACCACAGGCTCTATACTAAAAGCAATCTTTTTCATCTGCTAAGCTGCACTACAGGCAGCGCTATAGTACTTTATGGTCATTTACCTATGGGTTTGAATTCCACCAAACTGGACTTTACCAACATAGCAGGATTACAGTTATTTCAGAGGTTTCTACCTGAAATTACCTAAAGCTGTAAGAATTATTAACATACTCCACAGGTGCTATGTGCAGTACAAGGACAAGACAGAAAATTTACCATTTTCTGCAAACACTGATATTATGTGTACAGGCTAGGGTAAAAATTTCTTGACTGTTAAAGACAGTATCTTTGTCAGCAAGAGGCCTTTCCTAATTTTCTTGCTACCAGTGCAGCCATGGCAAATTGCAGTTCTTTAGATTTCGATGACAGAATCCTCTGTTCAGAACAACAAAGACCTAAAGACAACTGAGCACAAGATCTCTAAAGAGGTTCTAGCACAAATATTGTATCAATCTCATTCACTTCTCCCTTTCATATTGTCACATATCGCAGTTCACTATAATTAACTATTAAGCAACAACTGCTTGTTTATTTTCTTTAAAAGCACACACAGACCTGGATGCTGCATCTTGGAAGGAGATTTATTCATAGGTGAAGCTACCTGCAGGAATATTCTCCGCCGCCAGGAGATGCGGCGAGGTGTGAGCGTGGCCCCCACAGCATTTAGAGATTCACTGCTGCAGAAGGTTGATGTTCTTTTCTTTCCCTCCCCATCACTGAAGGAAAGAAAAAGCAGATGGGTTTTTTAAAGTCAGTCATCTTTGGAGGGGAAAAAAAAATGTGTATTAAATCTGTCTAATGTGCAACCAAACCTGCAGGAGCATTTGCTGGGAAGCTTAAGTAGGCAAAGCATGATGTGTGTGAACTTCACCTTGAATACAGAAGTGCCCAATTTTTTCTGGTAACACAGTGATGTGAAGTTTGCACTACATACCACCAGGAAGCAGTCATAGCATTCATACAGTGCTCAGCTGGAAGCTCAGAATAACAGCTAAACTTTCAGAGAAGCTAAGAGAGAAAATTGGTAATACTTAGCCTATGAAATAGACAGCAATGGGTTTTGTTTCGTCATACCTTAGTCTTATGAGGGTAATCTGATGTAATACCCCTAAAAGCAGAGATGTTGCTCTAGTGGAGCACAATGCTCCATTTAGTGCCATTTTGAATGTCATGATGAGCTCACAGGTGAGTATCTCTTTGGAGGCGATGTTCTGCCTTCTCAAACAGTCTCTTTCCTGTGCAAACAGAGCGCACGCCCAGTTCCTACCACAATGACCTGAAAAGGGCTGATCTTCTCCCCAGCTGCCATATAGAAATATATTTACATAGCAATTTTAATAGTAGCTTATGTTGCTGGAAGAAGTGAGGAAAACTTTGTTGGGAGGTCATTCTAAGACACACCAAGCATAACTTTCTATTGACTTCTGTCAGAGGAAAAGACACTTAGCTTTCGTAACTACTTGAACCACTTTTAGAAATATTTCAGTATTTGGGATTTTTGATAGTAAAGTAGGTGCATGGATCTCATACAGCAACGGGTATATCGATTATCTGCCACAAATCTTCCATGTAACGTCAACGGTGGGAGACACAACTACAGGTTCCTAGGAAGGCAGCATCAAGTACAGGGACCTGTGTCCACACCTTCACCTTCATCAACAGGGAAAACAGCTGTATCAACACAGCAGTAGCTACACTTAGACCTTCAACTTGTGATGAATTTCCATGCTACGGTGCAAAGATACTCAAAGGTTAGATGAAAGGAAAGCCCAGCATGTTCTCTATGTCTTAGCAGTAGTCAGTTGCAGATGGTTGCAGTTTGCCAGCTGCAGTCTGTCCCCCCATACCTGGATTGCACAAAAGGAGAGATCTGTAAGGGAGAACTATGAAGTTTCAGCTACACCAATCTACCAGCTACACCATTAACAATCAGCATTTCATATCTGTGCTGAATGATAATCCTACAACTGGCCTTTTTGGTGACCACAGCTGTCACAATGTTAATGACCTACAACACCTCTCTGACATCTGTAAGCCTCAGTGAGCAAACTGGACTCACTAGCATACCCAGGTATCAGACCTTGCTTCCATATCCTGGCAGAGAAGTAAATATGTCTTCAAATTCACCTACCCAGCACTAGGCACCACTGCTGCTCTCCTGTAAGAACAGCATTATGGGCTGGGAGCCCTGGGTAACAAATAGTATCAATTATTCTCTACTCCTAATCTAGTTTCCCTAGTGCCTCAGTTCCCTACATATCATACTATTAGTAGATAATCTCAGTAGATCCCCACGTTGCATTAATCAAAACAGTAAGTGTGACAATCCCCTTCAGCCAATCTTACAGAGTCTATAGTGATGGGGTAACCACTGCTTATGGTAGCTTAACATAGACTACAACACGAATTCTCAATCTACAGGTGCTATTTCCAAATGGTGTATCAGTCCAACAACTCTTGGAAATGTGATATTGAGTCTGGATATATAATCATTCTAACTCATGTTTCTGCAAATAACTGCAATGGAACTACTTGTCTCTATTTCAAGTCTTACACATCACATGTTAGAACACAAAAACTGAGTCATTCCAGGACTTACTAAATACACACTACATAATAAGGGAATGAAAACTTCCTTTCTACTGCTATGTACAAAAATCTATGTTTGGCTACTGTGCCTCTCTAAACATGCAGACAGTCCTTGGAACTGTGTTCAATTTACAGTAGCAACATTTACAGAAGAGCCAAGATAAGGGGGTGACTATTTCAGGGTAAGAAACTAAGCTGTTTACATCATTTGAATCACAGAGTTTACATTGAGATGAACTAGTCACACATGCTACCTCGTGAAGTGTGCAAATCATACAGTTCTGCATTTCTGTTGTTAAACTGCCTTCGAAAAATCCCCTGGCATTTCAAGCAACTAACATTAATCACCTCCTCTTTCAAAGAGCAGTCTGATGAGTGATTAGAGGAAAACTTTTGAAGACTCAGGCACACATTGCCATATTCAAAGGAAGGCAAAGGCACCCATGAAAACATGAAGATTTAGAAAAAGGAGGCTAGAAAGGGAGCCAAGAAAGTTTACTCATTTCAAGACAGACAAGTCCTAGCTTAGTAACAAATCTGAAGGTGTAAAACAATACTCTACAGAGTAAAAGCAGGAAGAAGTCAGAGTAAAATGGAACTGTCTCCTATCTTGCAATGTAGAAGTTCAGGAGGCTGGTACAAAAATCAAGTAAGTTAATTCAATTACGTATTCCCCACCTCATAATAGCAGCTGCACAGTACTCATTCCCTAGACTTTACCATATTTCATATGTAAACTCAGATGGCTGGCTTCACTCCTGGTCATATTTCCAAGATTATTTCAGGTTTAACTGTAGATTTTAACAGCCAGGCAGGTAGGTGTTCTGCTCAGACAGGCCAGCAACACCGCATACAGTTTCTCTAAACAGGGTGAGGGATAAAAAAAGGGCATCTAACTATTAGCTATCAGCTCCCTGCAAAATGAAGAAGTTTATTAATGTGAGTGGAGAGTATCTATATTTAAGACAAAGGCACCACAATTCAGTTTTCTCTGTAAGGCTACTTAGCCTATGCTTCCAACCTAATACAGAAACCAAAATGCATACGCCAGCTCGTATGCAACAAAAAGTGAAAAGCTGTAAATTCAGTTTAGTGCCCCTAATATTTCAGTCTGTACTTTCATCCTTACAATGCTACAAACAATAACCTAAGTACTCAAGACTACAGAGTATTCATCATCTCAGCTTATTATCTCAGGTAACTGTAACTCAGTTTCACCAAAGTGTCATCCCATTCACTGTTCTATCAGATAATGCATAATATGAAGATGAGACAGCTACTTCAGGGGAAGAAAAAAAAGAGAGGAAAAGAAAAGGGAAGACATCTCAAAAACTTGGCCAGATTACAAACATGGTTATTGCTGTGTTTCAATTATCCAGAACTGTTCTTTAAAATGCTCCCAAAGGCTGATATTCAAAAAACTAC
The DNA here is from genome assembly GCF_000695815.1 of Acanthisitta chloris. Taxonomy (NCBI): domain Eukaryota; kingdom Metazoa; phylum Chordata; class Aves; order Passeriformes; family Acanthisittidae; genus Acanthisitta; species Acanthisitta chloris. Next base: position 74,779 of record NW_008688617.1, on the reverse strand, counting down.
AAAGCCACCCCATTTCTCATGATCTCTTTACACAATACTTACCTGAATTATTTTGCACTGGAGTCCATGAAAACCAACTGACTCATGAATAAATACTGTTCTGCTCATGTCAAGGTTTGTGTTTTTCCCCATTTCACTTTCATTTCAACTTTTTTTCTTGACTGCTCTAAGTAGCAATTGAAGCAATGCAATCTACTTTGCAGTTTGGAGGCTGGGATGGTACAAAATCCCTCAGATCAAGTACAGAATTCAACTTCCCAGCAGTTAAGCTGACAGAAACCTATTCGTAAGACTAATACATGAAGCATTCCTCCCTTTTGGGAGGGAGAAAAAACAGTTCCTATCAGTTTACACCCCTCCATTGGTTCTCACTCTTGTCATATATTTTTACTCTGAATTACTACATTCTGCTACTTTGTTTGAAAAACACTCTCTCTATTTTACTTCCTTCAAGAGACATGAACCTATTTTAAGAAAAGCAATCTGTTAAAATTCAAATGCTATTAATTCAGTTTAAATTACTCTCACACAATAATGCAATGACCAGAGACAGTGTGGGCTAGCCGAACCTACGCTGAAGGTTGTCCCATTTTTAAAAGTGCTGCTTTTATTTTTATATTAAAAAACCTTGTTTGCCTCTATGTTGACTGGACATTTTTTTAATCCTTATGTGTGCTCGTGTTCAATATTGAATGCTGTACAACACATTTGTCAAAAGTCAAGATTATGCAGAGGCCATTTCCACCCTAGACTTCTCTCCAGACATACGCATTGACAATGCCGTGAAAACATTCTGAAGGTATCTATAAATATTATGTTGATGTCAAACTTTACTATACTGTTCATTCCTTAAAACAGAAAGCATATAGGTGTAGAAGGGTTGAACTAAATGATTTTTAAGATCTCTTCCAACTCAAACCACGCTATGACTCTATTTGCATAGGCCCATCTGACTTCTAGAAATCAAAAATCTTTCTCATATGAATTCCAACTGAAACTCTCTCTGCTCCTGCACATCAAAGTTTGCCAGAACACCAGGAAAAGCTGTCTGCTGCATCATGTGTAATCTCAAAGCTACACGATAGGGAAGTCAGACTATACAGAATTTTTCTTCAGTGCAATGGGATTAGGACACACTTCATCAATGTGTAGCAACCATGATTACTCTGGAAAATGCACTGAAGTTTTAATTAGGGCTCCAAACAGCTAAACTACTTATAGTCTGCAGATTGTAAAGGACTGCCACACAGCAGTCAGCTCCAGCCTATCCCACACTCACTCACATGAGAATGCTAAGAACACCTCACATTGAGCCTACTGGGATGGAAGATGGTCTTCTCTGTAAAACA
>NW_008688617.1:69988-73417 GCF_000695815.1 Acanthisitta chloris | reverse complement strand
GAAATCAACAAAGAAACCCACATACAAAATCAGTGCAAAAAATGAGAACTTCCTCTCATTCATAAACCTGATTGCACAACACACCTTTGCAACTTTTGCCTACCATCAGTTGGACAATATATTTCATTCTCCACCAGTCAGTTCAAGCGACTGTTGGATTACCTCAGTGACTCTTATCACATCAGCATGATTTATTTGGCACCTCTTTCGTACTATATTTGTTGTACCCACTTCACGAACCCAACTCGATTCTAACAGTTCACTCTTGCTACTGGAATTTCCTTATCATGAAAGTTCAGGCCCAGTTACTCACAGCAAGACCTAAAGCTAAAGAGATCCCATTTTCACAAGAGTTTTCATACAAATTCAAGATTAAATGATATCAGAAATGTGTGTACTGTAAAACCTAAGTAGAAACCCAGGGGTCTTCTGGAAATTACTCTTGATTTGGTGAACTCTCGGCCTTGCAGTTCCAAACTCTGTTATAATGAAACACAGTGTCTCGACCTGTCTGCATAACCAATTCTAAACAGAGCAATATCTCAGAAATTTCAGCTTGGAATTAGCCTGCATTAGAGTACAATTTTCATACAATACTCAATCCCTACATTCCCCAAATCCAGAAAGTTAGGTTTAATGGGATCCAGCTGCCTGTGCAAACTGTCCTGGGCATTGGTTTAGCCTGGACCAAGATTACCAACTAAAGTAACATAAAAACAAAGCTGGACTGGAACCCAATATAAGAGGAGTCTGTAAGAAACAGGTTTGTTTTTTTCTGTCATTTCTCATACCTTTTCTTCTTCCCCACTCCTCCTCAATGGGAAACTATTTGTTAATTCTCTCTAAAAATCTCACAGTTAGTATCACCCAGTTGGTGTTTCCTTTCCCTCATGCACAAGCATCCCACGTTAGTAGTGTACACTCTTCACATTGCTCTTTTCTTATTTTCACATGCCAATGATCACAGAAACACATGCTGGTTTGCATTCAGCAGAGAAAGCATTAAATTGGCATGACACTCCTAAAAATTATTGCATATCAAGTGACAAACCAATGCAGCAGATTTGCAACACTACAACAGAAATAGGTGACAGCTACTATATGTCAGCGAGAAGCCTCTATGTTTGACAGGCTTTTTAATCCAAAAAACTGTTCGCCCATTTGCATCACAGAAGTCTGTTAGAAATGCAGGAGCACAAGGCAGGGTGGGAGAGATGCCATGTGCTGCATTCCACTGGGAATCCTGTTGGTAAGCTGCTGGCACTGAAGAACTAGGCAGCAGACTACGCTCTCACCTCTTGGAGAGGTCACTTTCTGAGTGCTGTAGCAACCTTCCTGAGCCCTGGTAAAAGCTTTTCAGGAAAGAAGGGGCAGAGACAGAGGAGGGGAGACCAGGTGACACGGATTCACTCTCACTGAGAGCGCGCCGAACCCCGACCCTGGGACTGTGCAGGCAACAAGAGAACATAGCAGATGGGTCAGCACAGATTCAGATACAGCAACAAAACTCCCAGATTAAAAATACTGGCCAAATACCTCATCTTGGCTTATATTAACTTTGTTTTCCAGAAGATAAAATGTACCAAGTGCACTACTGGGCAGTTTCCCTGGTGATACTGATTTTGCTGTTACAGCTGATTTCTCTTAAGAAACTTTTCAGTGCCATTGCAGAACAGGGAGCCCACCTTATTTCTTTAACTTTATTTATTCTCAGAGCAAATTCAGAAAAAGGAATCTCTTAAACATTCAGAAAATACCTGTAGAAACCTTCTTCCAGTAATATGAACCATCTTGTTTATTCCCTTCAGTTTTCTATTGCTTTTGTAAATAACACATTAGAAAGTAAAGATTATTTAAATACAATATTTTTGGACACATTTTTGTGAAGTGTTCAAATCAAGAAAAATAGTCCTATTACACAGTTAAACAGTAGTAGTAACAAGTGTTGGGGAGACAAAAAAATTAATTCAGTTTCTTTTAGCTAACATTTATCATTAATCTGATGATGATGCCACTTTAATCAGCGACTTCTTATAAGTTATTACAGAGAATGAAGTCAGTGAGTCCTTCAGTTTGAACTGTCAGGGTTTCCTGTTTGCATACAACATGGTCAGTGGAAAAAAAAAAGTTTATCATCTCAGCAAAATACCAAATTATTCCTCTCTTTAGAAACATAGGGTAACAAAGCTACTTCAAGGCTAGTTTCTTACCCTTCACCTCCTTCCTTTCTCTTAAATAGGATAAAACTTTTTGCCCTTCTCTCTAAGGTGGTGAGGCATTCCCACCAGTATTTTAATCTAGACATCAAACAGGTAAGAATTTTATTATTTAAAGCCATTTTTAGAAAAAGACCACAAAAAGATTAATTGGAGTCAACTAGTTTGGAGAAAGTGATACTCCAACAGAAAAAAACTCAGCTCATCTGGGCCTGAGTTCTGTAAAGAGTTTGGAGTTTGTACAGACACTTACAGGATGGAGGCAGAGAAAGAAAGTACAACCAAAGAGTCCCACAACAAACTGTGGGGACCTCTTCTGCTGAGTGAAGGAACTCCCAAAGGAACACTGTTCCACATGTTAATAGCTGGAGAGTCTCCCAAAAGGAAGTGGAGAGGAGTTACAGTGGGAAGCTCTTGAGAAAGGCAAACAGGGAAATCATATGCCTCACGGTTCAGTGGAGATGTTTAATCCTTATGTCCTTTTGCGAGTCTCCTTATCAGTTCTAATTCTGGACATACTCTCTGTGAGCATTGGCTAACACAGCGACAGACACTTGAAGCTATTAGTGGCTTTTTCATCCTGGCATAAAAGCATCAGGCTACCATCTCTGCCATTAAAAGCGCTGAGGGCCTCTTCTCCAAAGGGCCTGACTACCAACACTGCCAAAAAGGCTCAGCTCGGAGGTGACAAATAAATAAATAAACAGATTGGCGCCGGCATCCAGTCCAGTCATCAATTTGATAGATCGGTACCTCCCCTGAACCACTAATTCAGGAATTACTGAGTTACTGCAAAGCATCAGACTCCTCGGAGGCAAAGAAGAGAGGCCAAAAATAAATAAATAAGTGAACTAACCAACCCTGGAGAAGTGCAGCAACAGCTTCAGCAAGGAGGACCATGGGTGAGGCTGTTTGACCGAGAGGGCAGGGGACAGCGGGCGCAGGCACAGCACACCCTGACTCACCTTGGCGCCTCCACGCAGTTCTGCCGCAGCAGTGGGGACCGGACGCTCTGGGATCGCCCGTTCTGGAAGGTTATCCTCCGCCGGGCGCTGGACGGGGGGTGGCTGAAGGTGTGCGCGCGTCTCCTGAACTGGGGGGAGTCCGAGCCTTCCTCGGCAAACGTCTGCCAGGCCGAGTTCACGGGGGACGCCGGAGGAGTCGCTGGTGGGGAATCGCCTGGAGAAGTGTCCTGAAAAAGGAAGTGCAGCAG
>NW_008688617.1:55227-69965 GCF_000695815.1 Acanthisitta chloris | reverse complement strand
CCCCCCCCCCCCCCGCCGCAGCATCAGGGCACCAAAGCCTCTCCCCCTTCTGGGTCATGGCCTATTGTATGCTAATTATCACCCACACCAGACATCCTTTGATAGCTCACTCCAAACCAGCAGCGTCCTTCTTCCAAACAAACAGAAAAAAAAGAAAGCAGAGGAAGGAATAAAAATGTATATGCAACGCAAACAACATACTAATTACTCCAGGCATACTCTCACAGGGATCAGCATTCCAGCAACCAGATTTCTGGCTCTTTCAGGAAAACACAGGAATGGAAAAGACTAGGGAAACTGCTTTTAGCTAGTTTCCTCGACATATCGCGAGCATACTTCCTGCACCGTCACAGCGACATCCTGGAAGAGAGACTGTTATTGCATAGCCAGTGTACGAGTAACTGTGGCAGGAAAACCATAACAGAATCTTCACCTCCTGGGAAAACCAACGACCAACTCTCATGTGAGGTCAAACATTAAAAACAGGAAATAAAAAGAAAGTGAACAGTTCCACCCGCTCGCTACCATACAGCATCCCCAACAGCTGGGCTTTGGTCAAAAATTCTTACTTCCCTAAAGCAACTATTACTTACAGAAAGGCTTCTTCACCTTCAGAGCATTTCCCTTTGTTGAGACATGACCTTTTAAAATTACTTGGTAAAACAAAGCAGAAACTTACCAGAAATTCCTTGCCTTTTTGTAAAAGCAAGGGAAGTGTAGAAAAAAAAGGACTGGCAATCAGACTAAAGCTGAAGCTTCAAGTCAACATAAACCCCAGCTTTCTTACACCCTCTGCCTCCCAGTGGACATTCTTCTCTGAGTTTTGTAAATTCAAACGCTTTGTGCTACTTCCTTCACATTGAAGCAGAGTGCCATATTTATGCTTCATTGCCACCCGTGCATGAAAACGTGCCAATTTAAACTAAGCTCCGTACGTACTTTGTCAGAAGCAAGGCTGTTGCAGCGCTCAAAGCTGTCTACACTCCCCAGACGGCCTCGCATTCTGTTGGCTCCCTGCAAGAAAAAAAGGCAAGTAATTTAATCTGGTCTTTTCCCTCTTTTTCTGAAGGTTAAACAAAGATGGCAACACCTGTGCAGGTGAACACAGGACAGTGCAAGCACATGACACGTTTCACTTAAGACCACAGATCACGGGACAAGCACTGGATTTTACAAGAAGTGATGTCTTTAGCTGGCCAAATTGTATCTTCTCCCACATTGCTCCCAGGAGTTTTAAACCTGCAGCTCCATTGTTTGAAGCAACTGAGTATTTCCTGAGACATCTGAGGCTAAATAGCTGAGTTGGCTTAAACAGCTGAGTTCAAAAAGCTGCAGACTTCAGTACTGTGCATGCACGGCTGTTAATGGAGGCATCTGACATACTACAATCTCAGCATGGTTCACTCCATACCTAGACATTTCCAGCAAATTAAGTCCACCTGGGCAAAAGTAGTGAAAGCATTAAAACTGGGAAACAATGCTCTCTGACTGCAAACCCAGCCAAACAGCACCACATACAAACATGATATAATGCAGATAACTCCAATGCAAATTTGCTAGGAATTTGTGTTAACAGATCTTTGCTGAACTTGCAAGAGTCCATTGGTGTCACAAGAAGAGGCAATAGACCCGCAACACTTTTGACTACCCTTCACTCCTAGCTTTAACTCCCTGGTGATGTATGCTACTGGACACTTCTGACTGCTGAAGCAAGTTGCTTTCAGTACTTTATCATGAGAGAAACAGCCTAGGTTTTAGGAAAACTATAGACAGAGCTTCTCTTGGTATGCTTGCAACTCCAGGGGAAGTTTTGTCAACATCAGCAGTATTTATTTAGCTTACTTTTTCCTGGTAAGGGTTATTTTCAAGACTTAGAGTGCCCTTTAAGTACATTATCCCATTTAAGCGCATTACCAATAAATACTCTGCCTGAAGCATCTCTTCAGTGATCCACCCAATAAAAAAAGAGCAAAGGATAACTTGGAAGTTTCTCTCTACCTTTGAAAACACACACTTTTGGCACTGTTAGAAGGGCTTTTTGGTTCAGAAAGAACAATAACAGAAGAGGTTAGTGAAGTATGAACTGGAAGAAATCTCTTCATGAGGTCAAAGAAAGGTTCTATTTGTTTTTCTGAGGTACTTCATTAGGAAGCCACAGCCAGTTTTCAGTTCAAACCTGACAAAAATAAGATCAGTCCAGCCAAATAAACAAGTGAAAAATGACATTCCTCTGGGACTAAGTGAAGCCAGGGCACAGAAAACAGCATGCTTCCCTATGGCAAGTAGTAAGCAGCTACTCCTTCAAGTAGCTTAAAATGTCACTTGATGCTACTTATCTAGCTAAGAAGCCATCCACTTAAAGAGTTCCTAGATAACTGGTTACTACATACTTCTTTCTAGTTTTGTTAAGATTGAGGCTGCCTAAAGTCTCTCTCCAGCATATTCTGACTTTTACTTTTTATCTACAAAATGATGCTGAATGCCAATGTGAAAAAAAAAACCAAAACCATACAAACACTTAAGTTCTTTCTCAGTCTCTTTGCAATTAAATGTACCTTAAAACAAAGATGGTAGTCTATGCATAATCAGCATCCATTGCATCAACACCATTCACACCTGGCTTAAGCAGGGGAAAACCCACCACACCAATAGGTATTTAGTGTTTAAATACCTTCAGGAATTAATCATGATCCTTTAGGTTTGTTGTAATAGCCTGATGAAGAATAAGAACTATTGAAACAGTCATTTTCTATCACGTGTATGCACATAACACACAGTACACACTCACAGAAATACTTGATACTTTAACTTTTTAAGTGGTTGATCTGCACTGTAAAACATTTTTCTAGGTGTTGCAGTGTGTAACCTTTAAACGCATCTGCAAGGATGAGCCCCTATGCGTATCATGGTTCACTACAACATACTGCTGTTGCTGACCTACTGCACTTTTAAGTTAAAGATGAGACAACCTTCCTCACAACAGCAAGTCCACTTCATAAACAGCAAACTTGAAATGGCCCTAATCCAGATTCAGGTGTCCCATTCTCTTGAACTCAATCATGGGCTGTGTAGCTATATATACTGTAATACGCAGCATGTCACAGTGGCCCTGCTGAGAAGAGACATGCTATATAAAAAACCCCAGCAACCATTTATAAGAAATTTCCCTTGAGAGACTTTTCAATTGAAGCAGTGTATTTCATCCAAATGATTTTTCCTTGACATGACCGGAGTGCCAGTATGTCTGTATATGCTTTACTGAGTTATTTCAGTGATGTACACTTGTTCCACCACCACCACAGGGTTAGTGACCCACCATCACAGCTAGATCACTTTCCAGTCACATGTCCTTTAGGTGTGGAAATCAGACTCAGCAAAGGCACAACGGTAGCTGTCACCATCTGATGATATTCCAAACTGCTGAAATTATCCAGATCTGACTGTCATCACTCTCCTCTGCACGTGCTCTATCTCTCCTCCCCTCTCTCCAGATTCAGATCAAGTCCCTTGTTTCTAAAATTTTCTACACAACAGAGAATAGATTTGACCAGGAGAGTTTTAATGCTAGATTCATCCCTATATCAAACTGACACCTAACTGTAAGTTCTAGGGATTCTATCTAGCAAATAATATTTTGCTTTCTTTATAGAGAACATCTGTGGCATCCTACTTTAGGTTACGGTATGACATGCCCATGGAAGCTGCAGGACAAGTGCAATTTAGGCCTTGATTTATCATGGTACTTTTAAAATTACAAGCAGAAGGAACTTTATTTCACTGCTCCAAATTACATCTAGACCTCACCATCCATTATTCACAGTACATCACACTGTCTCTGTAATGACACATGGGATCGCAGGCACCCAGCCTCCTCTATATGCCCTTCCTCAGGACTCACCCTACTCAGCAGGGACACTAAGCAAAATTTGCAACTCAGACTTAGTTTTTGCAAGCCTATTTAATATAAGAGTTCCAGTAATTATCTGCGATTTCACATCATAGCTGGCTAGCAACATTAAAATGAAAGACAACTCACTTTTTAAGACTATTCCTTTTGTTTTTCCTGCAAAAGAAAATTTGTTACAACTTTCTAAAGATTCCTAGTGCCTAATATAAGCAATTTTAGCTATGAGATGTAAGGCATTACTTCTCAGAAGTATTTCCAGTATATGCAGCCACATTTATTCACACTTTCAAAAAACGATAACATGTCTCTTTATGTGACCATGCAACCATCCTGATTACATTTTGTTCTGAAGCAACACATCCCCTAATGCTCACAACAAATGTTCATTATTCAGAAAGCTGTCTTTTTCCCCCTCTATGTGTGGTCTTACCATAAACTTTCTAGTACTGTTAAGCCACAATTAACTCAGCTGTAACTCTCAGATTTCACAATAGGGATATTGCTTCATTAAGCATTTATCTGACTGAGGCCAAAACAATAACAAACAAATAATCTGATAGGTCTTTACTGTCAAGGGTATCTGAGAGAGCTGCTGACAATTAGTTGTTACTCTTACCCTTGAGAAGATATTTTCCAGAGAGCTAGTCAAGGATTTCTTGGCCTTGTTTTTCAGAATGTCAAGTTTAAACCTGCCACCACTGGTGGTGCTTTCTGGAATGGCACTGTTAGAAATGACCTGTTGAAATGAGCAAGGACACAATTCAGCTTTGGCAATTCTTTTATCAATTGCAAAGACTATTTCCAAAGCCTAGAGCTGAACCAAGTTACATAATAAAAAACATACCCTTGGCCTTTATTAAAAAAACCCACCACCTCCTAAAAAAACCCCGATCAAAACCCAAAACGGACTCCCTAAAAGACAAACTCACAAAAATACACAGTTAAAGGCACATTCCATCCCTAAAGACTATGTTGTAACAGCATATCAATATAACAATACTGTTACCCATTCCTTTGCTAGATAAGTCCATAGTTTAAACTGAAAACAATGCCCTCTCCATTTCTAGTCTCCCTAGACATAACTGCTTGGGAGTGGAGATCAGGGAGGAAAGAAAAGGACAGAAGAGGTATCCTCACACTGCAAGGACATATAGGCCTAAAAACAACTGGTTGCATTTCTTCCCTTCCTTTGCCCCTCTCCCCCAAAATGTCAGAAAATCCAACCATGCCACTATAAATCAAACCAAATTTCTTCTCTTTCACAGTCCTCTCTTAATTACAATACCCAGCTTCAGCTATCCCTGATGAACTCTAGCAGAGGCCCTGATAGTAACTAAGACTGCATTTTAATAGGGTGGGAAGAGGGAGAGGAGTAACACAAAAATAAGCTTTACCGATGGTGCTTCACCAATGTGAATGTGCGTTTTCTGCTTAGTTTCACAGAGTTGACGGAGATGTAGGATCACAAGTTCATTTTCTTCCTGGTCGTTGTCAGGCTTCATTTTCTGTCAGTAACATTAAAGAAAGGAACCTTTCAAGTCATGATTTGCTCATTTTCCCTTCCATATGGATGTACTCTTTGAAATAATATACTGATACACCAAACGCCAGAGTATAATATCAGTATGTCAACCAGCACTACTGTTTGTGTGCCTTCATACTCCTACACAAAACTGGAAAATGTTACAGGCTGTAGAGAGAAGGGAGCCCTACAGACATACGCCTTGTTTTCTAAGACTGTCTGCCACTGTATAGCCTTATAAGTGGCATAAGGAATCCAGGAAAACCAAACAGCCACTCTGTTCTTCAGGCAGCTAGAGCATAGCCTTTGGAAATCTAAATTATATACTTCATCCACTTGAGCACATCTGCTTACACCAGAACATTGCATCAAAGTAAGTCAAAACAGACAACTTCTGAAAATGCCAGACACATTCCTGATACCTATATGTCTCACCTGCTCTCAACCCACTCCCACATCACTTTCAAGAGGGGAAATGTGTTTACAGATGGAGGGCAAAACTCAGAACAAAAAAATATACTCTGCATAGAGCGCAGAGCATCTCAGCAGACTTGGAAAAAACCCTTCTCCAATAGCAGTGTATCACACATGAGGTTAGGTGGAAGCATGCTATTTCTACATGATGTTCCATGGAAAAATAGTACATTCTAGATCAACTACATAACAAACCAAATAGAATCAAAAGCAAAACCATCTAGTCCATTTTATCACAGTCTTTTTCAAATTTGAAAGAATAGCTTCTAAGGTATTACCTGAACACGTTCAAAAATGTCTGCTTGCTCATTATCAGTTAGTGATGACAGATGTCTCTGAATTACAAGTTTGGCTCTTGGTGGATAGAGTCCTGGGAAAAGAAAGAACCATTAAAGCTTCTACATTTCCAAATGATCTCTCAAAAAACTTTTGAGAAAAATTATACTACAAGATATAAACCTGAATTTGAGTTTATACAAGTTTAATGTATGATAGTTTTATATCCACAGTATACATGACACAAAATAATTCAGGTTTTGCTAAATCACGTGGTTTTGGCTCCTTTCTTTAGCAGTTTAGCTAAGTGGCTGGCTCCTGGGTAAAAGCTTGTGCTGCCTACTCCACCAATGGCTTCTGTCCTAGTACCAAGAGATCACTGACAGCTGGAAGCCTGACAGCTGTATGGGAGAGGGGGAAGAGAAGCACAGATCAGGGTTATAACTACTGAGATAATCAATGCACAGGATACTTGGAAGTTTCCAGATGCTTTTAATTGAAAAACTTAGGTGCATTTCTGCACAAGGAAAGGATAAGGTACAGGCCATACCAGAGAACTGAAGACACCTTTAAAAGCAAGAACAGCCTAAAAGCTGTAAGAATCAAGGAAAGAATTTCTGATATTCAACAGAGTACCCATTTTTCTCAGAGAGCTCATTCTAGGAAGATACAAAAAATGGGGGTGAAAACAAACCCCTTGAATAAGATGAGGTATATGGCTTTTCCATCTAAGATAGATATCACTCCTAGAAAATTGCAATCAGAACTGATAAAACTTTTTCCAAAGTCATGAAACTTTAGGTTTGATTTTGATAAACTTCTAGACTCAAAACAAAGCAGATGGATAAAAACAAAAGGACACTAAAATAAGTCTTTCAGTCACTGAGTACAAAATTTATGAAACTACTATTATGATACTCTAGTTGTTGCCTAGGACAGGTTTTACTTTGATGCTGCATACTTATCCTGCAAATACCTATGTTCATGATACTTAGACTGCCTTAAACAGCAGACTTTATAATTTGTAGAACACTTTGCCAGTTAAGCTTTATCACTTCTGAATGTCTGTTGTTAAACCTGTAAAGTATGTCACAACCTAAGAAAATTTCACACCACTAGGATTTTATACTTCTCTTTTCAACCACCAGAGGGAAGCAAGTAGAAACAGTGACCTTCAAGAAATGGGAGAACTGGAGTTTCCAGCACCATCATCACCAGACCAGAAGATACAAGACTTTGTATGCATTTTGCATACAAATTTTTTTTTGGCATACAGCACTTTGCAAGGACACACAGCCGAGTGACTATAAAAATAGAGGCCTAACTTTTTTTTTTTACAATTCTGCCTTGTAAGACATTTTGCATGTGTTCTGACATACTTCACTTCCAGACAAACTACAAGAGTTTGTCCATTCATAGCTGAAGCCACGTAGTTGCCTCAACTTCCTTTATTAGATACTAATCTCCTAATTTAATCATTTATTTACCCATAACAGAGCTAAGTTTTGAAGTATGTGAGAGAATAAACACAAAGAAAGAAAAAATATCCTCACACAGGAAAGAAGGAACACAGAGGAAAGCAAGATCTTTTTTGATCACAACTGTCTTTTTATGACTCATTCTGAAAGCATGCAACTTCAGAAAAAAAGCCAAACAAATGGCAGGTGAACTGGTGGGTTTTTCTGCTCTGCTTAAGAAAGGTATGATAAGGAAAAGGTATGTATTTATAACAGAACCTATACTATATTCATTAGTGCACCTGATTACAGAGAGCACAAAGTGATGGTAAGAATTGCTTATTGCTTGAGTTGAAAGCACATGGTTAACATAAACTCTGGAATAATCAGCAAAACATAATTAGAAAATAAACTCAGCTGTTACCTTCAATTCTCTCACAAAGTTTGTGCAATGAGTGCATAGGGCAGGCCTCACATAGCTTAATCTGTGTCTTGGCACTTTGCAGAGCTGCAGCAGTGCTAAAGGCTTGTTTCAGGGTCAGCATTACCTCATCAACCTATAGGGAAATAAGGGAAAAACAGTATATAAACAAAAATGCATGCTGTATACATCAAATTAGATTTATAAATCACATCACAGACAAGTGCTTTAGAATGAAAAAAAACAGCGAAACAAACAAAACCATCTGCTGTCTTCTAAAGAGGTCAAGGATGTATTCCGAGCTTTCTACCTTTTCTGTAGATGTTCATCATCTTCAAGTTCAGCCAGTGTAATTTTGAGTATCTAACTGCAGTTACTCAAGCTTACTGGGCAGGCAGCCACTGTTTTAAAAAGCTGCAAGTGGGAATTTTTGGCTTGAATATCTGCTGGCTAAATAAAAAGCATTAATGTCTTTAGCTTCAAGTTTTTCCTGTAAACTGCACATGCTCCCTCTCAACAACTTTCCTCCCACCACTGCACCATTTTAGTAAAAACTCCCACAGACCCAAACCTGCTGCCAGGCAGGAGCTTCCCACAGCAGTTCATTCTCCAGGCTACCAGACTGGCTACTAGCTTCATTCCAGTCACTACTTATCTCCAAGTACTGCTGACCTGTCTTGCAGTCTGCCCTATCTTTCCTCTGCCACTACCACAAATATAGCAGTGCTATGTTCCCACACACCAGAACTGAAAAAGCTCAGCTGTTATCTAAGAAACACTGGGGTGGCAGTGTTTCTCCACATTCATTCAAATATGCTCCCAGACCTTGTATACAAAGCACTTGGAGTTCCCCTGTCTGTATTTCAGGGGAATACAATGCTTATTAAAAGCTGCTTGCTGAGTCTTTGCATTAGCATGGAAAAAAGGAGATGACAGCTTGAGTACAATTTTAGGAAAGAAATCAGTATTCTCCTTCAGAATCAGGTCCTCACTCTTACTTGTTACTTTTATTTATAAGCAGGAAGAAGCAAGCTGAAACATTTGAGACCAAAATCATGCAGTCTAATACTGAAAACATACAGACTTTTTTGGGGGCCTGCCACTTGGGAGTAAACAAAAAAAAATGGAAAAAGGGAACCTGAAGGTAGAAATTTGAAAACTAAATTGTGTCCTGGTATGTCTAGGTTTGTTTTGTTTGTTTCAAAACCCACAGTTTTAAGCATTACCAGTAATTTCCGGGTACTCTCTCTTCTTAGCAATAAAGCAAGACATTTAACAGTGAATAAACATCTTGCACCACAGACTGGTAAGTTTCTTAAATTGACTATAATCCCTCTCCAATGGAAGATCCACAGAACAGTGCTAAGCATATGGATTATGACTACACTAAAGTCATGATCTCGACCACAACTAGGTTTAGAACAAATCTACACAAGCCTACCCATACAGCCTGCCTGGTGGCAGAAGAATCTGGAAAGCTCTGCCCTGACACAGCCAAACTGCCACGAGGTCTAAGTGACTGCATCTGAAAGTAGCTCAGGAATGTTCATTTCATATTGCAGTGTGGGCATACCCACACATATCAGTACTAGAACATGCAGCGAGTACTAGAACATGTAAATCCCATAAACACATGGGGTTATTGTACATGACTTAAACCCATGAATTATGCATGGTCAGATTTGTCAATAGGTCAGATGTAATGTTTACTGTTAGTACAATGATCGAGCTGATTTTATAGTAAGTTCCTGTTTTGATAAAAGTGCAACCTCAGCTGCCATTGTACATCTAGTGCTGTTAGCTGTTTGAAGGTTTATTGATGTAAATCTGTTTACTCTCAAGCTAGTCAAAGGATTAACAAATTGCATTTTCAGCTAGCTAGAAGACTGATTTTTAAGTTTAGCTGAAGAAGAGTTATCAGCTGTTACCACAAGCATTATGATCAAACAGGTCTCAGAAGAGAAAACAACTTCTCTTAAAGTGTCAGAGCTTTAAAATAGAAATTTAGTAGTCTAAATGATTTCCTGATTGTCTCATTATTAAGCCACCTGTTACCAGTTTTATCACTGGCACCTGCAACTTCAAGTGATCAATACATACTTTATCAGATGTCCAATGGCCTATTTTCATAGCTACATACATCCACACGTATTATGGTTTTCTTCTTCTGTGGATGTTGCTATTTTCTTCTCCTGAGGAACAAAACAGACTAGAGGGAAAATGCTAAAGCCACAAACAGGCTAAAGACATGTGTGGCATCAGCCAGTAGTTTAAACCCTACCACAAAGTGTATGTTTGGGTTTTATCATCACCTTTGTTCTGATTCAATACATATCTTTGCACATTTAATGGGGAATCAAGTGTCTCAACAGTTAGAAATGGAAGAGCTGCAATCAAATACAGAACTCAAATATACTCAGAGTCTGCATATATGTGAACACACCCAGATGGACTTCTTCTATTTGTTATTGACGTATGCATCAGCAGAGTAGCAGGATATGGCTATATATGAACAGAATGTATGCATTTCCTATAGCATATTTGCACATGCACAGCTGACTTCTCACACCTGAGAAGATGTGACCACTGACCCTCAGCTGGCACAGCAGAATAACAGAGATTCTCATTGCTCAGGAAATGTCTCAGAAATCCTCGATGAAAAGGTTAGGATCATTAACAAATACTCACCAGAGACTCACTTGCACACTGGAACACATAGCAAACATACTGGCTCAACCCAGTTTCCACAGATTCCCGGCAAATGAAACCGAAGTGATCAACGTGTTTTATACCCTAAGAGAGTTTAAAAAAAGCACATATATCAATATCTATATCTATATATTTATAATAGTGGACCATTTTATAAACGGATTTAGCTTCCAAAGTAATCCTAAAAATAGTTACCAGACTCTCAACACTTACTTGCCAATACAAAAATTCAAGAAATTATACATGTATAGCCCCAGTGATCTACTTTACAATTACTATAGTTATCTTTTTTAATGCATTTTGTATTTAGAAGTTACATAAACATCTTTACACTGTCAAAACAAAAGTGATATGGCAATAGACTTCGACATGAATTTCTTCCATTAGAAAAACTAGATTTTCAGGAAAGCAAACTAAAGGCTGCTAGGTTGTATTTAGAATTGCCTCCACACTGAAAACTTGATGTAATAAGTCCATGCTAAAACATAGGATTGGAGCAGCATCAACACAGCAACAGATCTTTGCTCTCCTGTAATACATGTTAGGATTATACCGAAAAAAATACTGGGAATGAGTGGCACCATGCAGACTTCCAAGCAAATTCTGAAATAAATTCTTTGAGACTGAGTTACATACTGTAAGTTTCAAGATTTGCTACACATTACTACTGATGTTTTCGTTCAAGATCTTTGTTTAACAGCTTGACAGGGAATGTTGCCTTGCTAAAAACAGCACTGAGAAGATCAAACAGAGCTGCTTCCTAAGAAGCACTATATTCCCAGTCTCAATTCATGGAACATGACTCATTATTGTTAAAGCTTTTGCCAATATTTTTATCATCTGAATATGGCAATAGCAGATTTTCTCCAAATGAAAGCCTAATCCCTCAGGTTCAAATGCAACAGAGAGCAGAACTTGATTGCTTGGATCCATCTCCAAAGAAAACACCTATATAATAAAAGAGAGGAGGAGGCAAAGCAACTTTCGTGTCAGTACAGAAAACACTGTAGACACAATTGGAAATCCAGTACGTGACAGACTGAACATATTGTCACTACATGCTCTCATTTTTAACAACCAAATTCCGAAAGTTACATTTGTGCCATTTAAAACTTAACAGAGGTGCAGAGGGTGTTAAAGATGATACAAATGGCATTAGTTTACCATAGTTCACAGCAAGCCCAACCTAACTGGACTTGTTTTCTTGTGACACTTGAAGTCTTCAAGAGCATAAAATAAAAAAGCTCAGATGTATACACATATGCTTATCTATAGAACAGTGAAGTGTTGACCTCTGTTTTCCAAGGAAACCATATTTAGTAAAGTTGGCTTGGCGAGATGCCAGTTCCCTCCCTGCTGACAGTGCTTGAACAAGTCTGCTGCTGTCTGACTCCTCAGGCTCCACAGCAGAACATTCGAGGGGGGAAGACAGACGTGACACTTGCACTACTGAAGCATAAATAGCACAGTATGTTCCTCAATCAACAGCACTTCCATCACATTTCTTTAAGAGAGTGGTTGGACTTGTCATGCCAAAAGAGCCAAGTTTTTTGTTTTTCTGGGTTCTGGGTTCCCTTGAGGTCAGCAAGGCTGCAACAAGAAAACTTCTGTATCTGTCTGATACCTCAGCTTAGCCAGCACATACAGAGAATCACTGTCACTCACATTTGCAGCTTTGACAGCTATACGGAGTGTGGATAATTAACTGAATGTGGCAGATGAACCATACCTAAGCTATAGAATAAAAAATACCTTTATTAGACCAGACTAAGAGAATCCAGAATGCAAGCTGATGAGAACATCTCCTTTTCATTGTTTGTAAAGTTCAGAATAATTAATATTGCTAAGCTGCAGTCCCACAATGCACAGTAAACCACTGCCCTATAAATCCATAACAGAGAAGCCCTGTGGCTAGCACTGAGCTCTTAAAAGAAGTACTGATGAGGTTTATGCAACCAATACTTAGTCTTAAACAAAGTAATGTTTCACTTCTATTGAACAAGGAGCCCCTCCTCAACTTCTCTAAAGTAGCTGTTTTGCATTTTTTAAAAAATCAAACTAACCCCTCCAAGTATTGTTAGGACCTCTTTGCATGCTTTTTAAGCATGCAAATAACAGAAGATCTGCTCCAAATGAACATGAAGAGGTGGAGTGAAAAAGTCCACCTCCAAAGCTCAACACACAGCATTACCTATCACTATTTACTGTTCACAGGTATTTTCCTGAAGGAAAGCTGGGACTTGAAGGTTTGCCATGGTCTTGCTGGTCACCACACTTTAAAGTCAGCAAAACAAAGGTTGTCCCCACTTAGGATAGTTTTATTTGACTATCATCAGTATGCATATACAGTCTAGGAGCCCAGTACCCAAAATTTAAGTGCCACTTTTACTCAGTTCAGTACACCTAAAAGCAGAAGACCAAAGCAATCTGCAAATTCTGCCTTCCATACTCCTGCTTTAAGAATCAATTTAATCTGTATTTATTATAAAGCTATTACTACATCATTGTTTGATTCCACTGTCCCATTCTGTATTTGCACCAGCCTTTTTTCTCTACCAAAAGCAATACAAATTGTAGTTAAACAGCAGAGTCAATTTAAGGACCTGCACCTTTTAGCTGGTAGCTCAAGACTCCACTTGACTTACAAGTACTGACCAGTTCTTCATTTGTGTTAGCATTGGTAGCCCAGTCATGCAAGAGCACATTTGTTATTAGCATTAAAATGAAAGCACTTAGGGGCAAAATACAGGTTTAGAGAATGCCTGAAGTATACTTAAACTACAACAATAATGTTTAAGGAGGCCTGAAGTGATGTATGTGCATGGTGAGTGAAAGCAGGTAATAAAGTCAGACCTCAAAACAGAAAGTGCCTGAAGTAGAAGGTGCTGAACAATAGCAAGATAGAAAGGTAAATCCCTCATCCCTGGGATTTAAAGTAATAAGAAATATTTATTTATTACCGGACATAGCTAGACCTATTGTCATATTCTCCAGAAGAAATTATGCAGGCGAACTGCTATTTTTTCTGGAGGGCTGATCTGATGCTCTCCTCCTTTCATTCTCAAGGCTTTCTGGAGCTTAGATGGCCAGAAACAGCACACTCAGAGCATCCCAAATAGAGATTAAGCTACTTCTGAAAATATATCTGATGCTCTCCCAAAGCAGAACAGTTTGTACTTTGTTTGCTGACCAGTGATCAAAGTTGCCACCACCACAGCCCAGAGTGGTTGTTTTGCCCTTATCTTTTCTGTACTTAAGCACTTTGCAAACAACATGACATCGTTTTTTTTTGCAGTATCTAGTTGAAACTGCTGCCAGATGAGTGAAAGCCACAATTTGAATAATAGCTCTCACTCTTGTACAGGCAAATCGCTAATTCCAGTCTGCTGCAAGTGTTCATGAAGCAATGGCAATTTAATACCCATTTTTTTCAGTCATACACTACAAAGAAGCTGATGCATCAAACTTCATGCAGGATTTGGGTATATATTAGTCACAATCACTCAAAGTCCCTCCTGCCTCCATTTAATTTCACTTTTTTAATTAAGGAGCTAATGGGGTAAAAGAACAATTTACACTCATTCAGGGTAAGTTAAATACGATAAACTATTTTTTAAATGGCCTTTGAGTCTGAATAAGGGAAAACAGCACAGAACACTGAAAAAGAACTCTACATTTCTTTTTTTTTTCTACCTATGGATCAGCAAGGCAACCCAGCTGAAGTACAAATAAAATCTTTTTCTCCTAATGATCTGCATGTTGCTTCTTATTAAGGCTTACCTGAGAGCATGAGGAGATATCTTTAAAATTCTTTTCGAGCACAACAGATTTGGTGTCTGGACTGATGAGGTTAACTTCAAACCTTCCAACCTGATGGGGAGAAAAATAAATCTAGTTTATGACTGTCTTGGAGGCAGAGCACTGACAGGAACAAAAATGTCAGAATCTAGCCCTTTCTTGTTCATATAGAGC
>NW_008688617.1:48149-55208 GCF_000695815.1 Acanthisitta chloris | reverse complement strand
CAAGAGTGCCATAATTCTGCCTATATTGAGTAAGAATATTTCAGCAAGAACAATACACTCAGTTGAATAGGAAAAAGTCTTGGAAAGAAGGCAGCTTTTCTCCCACCCCCACCCCACTCCCTTTTCTCTTCAAGTTATTTTGGTCCAAAGATCACATGTCTGACAGACAATACTAAAACCTTTAGCAAACAACGTAGCTAAATTAAAAGCTGCAATTAAAAAAAATAATTTGAGGATCTTTTTTGTTCAAACTATACCACAGATTAACTGAGAAAGTAAGGTGATACTTTTTGGTCTGTACTAATTCCAGATGAGAAAGATTAGGTTCTGCAGGAAACTATTGTTCAGTTTTCCCAAACTGCTTCTCAAGCCTATGGAACTTATTCCACAGACCTCAGAGACTTTTTTCAGCTAAATCCTTTTCATTACTAGTGATAGCTGTGGCTTTTTAAAGGGCAATACACTCTCTCACTTCAGTTATCATTTCCCTGAGAGAATAAAAGGCAAGAATGATCTTTAAAGCAAATGGAAAGACAAAACCTAGGCATTTAGCTCCCGGTTATTTTAAGGTCCAAAGATTTTTCCTTTTATGGGTCACCTCCTTTACATGCCCTTTTGTTTTCTCAAAACAAGCTCCAAAGATGTGAAATGCACTTCAGGCAAAAGAATAAAGGTCTGAAGACCATTGAGGTCTGAAGGAAGAAGTCTTCAATGCAGAGATGTTTGAGTAATCATCTGGGAAATACAAGACACTAATACAAATTATCATAAAGGGGCTGGCTCAAAAATAAGGCTGTGAAAGTCTTATGTGAAGTTGGGAGTTTCTCTTTCAGTGCACAAAATAGAGTCTTTGTTTTCATGGATTCATCAATTCTCTTTTTGAAAGAATATTCATTTCTTTTCAACTAGGTCCTAGATCTCATGAATAAACACAACCTGGAACTGCATATAAAATAATTATTTCTCTAAAAACTCTGCTCCTTTAAGTGATTACTCCATAAGTAATGACTTTTTCTTAAAATTTACCTGAGCTCATGAGTCGAAGTTATTTCCTTCAGAAAGTCCAGCTACTTGTGTTCCAATCATTTATGAACAGATACATAAATATCTATGATAAATCATGTAACCACACCGGGTCTGTATTACTTATCTTGCAAAAATTTTCTCAGCTTCAAACTGCACCGTGGAAGAAGTTATGGTACAAAACCAACATGAAATTGCTCATCTTAGTACACACCTGGAACAACATTGTCCTGTTCTTCTCAGAATCAGAGGGCTGGACATGACTGGGTGCACTTGCGTGTCTCCTGCGCGACTGTATTTTCAGGTTTGTGTCATGAACCTTTCTCTGCATAACTGCAGTGACACTGCTGCACCGGGAGCGAAACTCCTGCTGCTCATCAAAGCCAGAGTCCTCCAAAATTCGCTCTGGGAAGAAGCCACGAGTGCTGGCCAGGTTGGTCAAGTTGGTCTGGCTGCCGACTGTAAACATTGCAGCATGCCCTGAAGTGCTATTTGGGCTGTCCAGCTCCTCAAATGGGCTATCCAAAGGAGAAGCTGGCACATTTTCTTCACACAGGGGTAAGTCCAAACTTGACTCATTATTCCGCTGCTCGTTTAACAGTTTCAGGCGCTGGCGCTCGTGAAGGCTGAACTTCTCTATGCAGTCATCAATTAGAGAGGAGGGAGCTTTCTTGTGAGCCACCGTCACCTTTCCACAGTACAAGACCTCAAATTTTTGAGAGTCATAGAAGGCATCTTCATTGTCTTTACTTGGTTTGGCATCTTCTTTCAGTGCTGCTTTGGAGACTTGTCTAATGCTGCTGATGACATCAGGAACCTACAGGGACAGTGCGAAAGGCCTGCTTAGTAGCCACACATGAGACAGCACATACAGTGATACACCAAACATTTGTCAAGGTAAGTATTTACACAAGCTATTTCTTCAGCAGAGTGCCACTAGCTTCTCGGCTAACAACATAAAATCAGTAAAGTCGAAATTCTGTATAGACAACTTACGCAGTGGAAGCAAAACAAGTAACTTCTAATTTTTTTCTGGAACCTATTTCAGAACATATAAAGTTTTAAATTACCAAATGGTCTGACAAATGTTCACATCTTTGTTTGTTTGTTTTTACTGAGACTGCCTTCTCTTTTTCATGGTGCTCTGCCCATGTTGGCATGTTTTACTGAGATATTTTGCATAGGACCACCACTGTTCCTTTGTTTTTATTTTGCAGAGCCAGATATTCTATTCTTAAGACAGTTTTACGCAAAAGAGACCAGCAATGTCCATCAGTTTCACCCAAGAGTTTTGGAAAACAGGCAGCAAGCATATGGAAATTTTACTGAAGTACCACATACAATTGCATAAGCTCTCATTTATTATCTGCTACAGAAACCTCAACCCATCCATCCCATGACACAGTTCCCTTTAAGGTCACACTTCCCTGCTGTCTCAGTCATCATGCAATTAAGCAGCACACTCAAATCTCTCCTCTCCTCTGTCATTCTTACCTACAGATTCCTGCTATACCCTGCATGGCCAAACTGCAGAACTCCGGTAGAAACTCTTGATTTCAGCCCTGTAGCACCCAGTCTTTCAAAGACACCTGGTTCTTCCTCCATTTTATCCCAATCACCTTGGGAGGAATCTGCCTTCAGTATCAATGTATTAATACACAGACTCTTTTTTCATTTTGCCTTCACTAAAGAAAAGAAAGACTTGCCCAACTCTACTGGCCGCAGATAAGAGTGATACCAGTTGCTCTTTTGACAGTACCTACTCTTCTTAACCAAACCTCTTTCTCACCATGTCTCATTTTCTCCTGAAGAATAATGAATGGAGGAAGCTGCTAGTTACAATGAGATCAAGAGAGAATATCTATCTGATTTTCTTTGCATGAGAAATTGGTTCTCAACATTCACGTAATCCAGTATCATCAATCAACAGCTTTTGTATTCCATACAGCTTCTCACCATATCTATAATATTTGATAATATCTTTCCAAGTTTTTTTCTACTGAAAGAAAGGTAACTTTGAAGTCACACTGTAGTAAATAATCCATGCTCCCTACAGTATCTCTTCCCTTCAGTCACATGATACCAGTTTAAGCTTGCTAATGAGGCAGTAATCTTGTATACCAAAATTTTTGCAAGTCACAGTGGAAAATTACCTTGTCTTAATCCTCATCTCCCATTACACATTCCTCATCCCCTGGGCATTCAACTCAAATTTGCTTCCAGTTCATGTATTGCAAAATGAAGTTCAAATACTCTAAGGTCTACTGACGGTTTGGCTTTCACCCCTATAGATGTCATCATCATCTCAGTTTTCAGTGAGGCTAAAAGTTAAGTCTTGTTATGACACAGAAACTAGAGTGTAATTATTCTTCGCTCATTCTCACTACCCAGGCTGCTTTACCATCACCCAAGGTGTACTTTCTCCCAGCCATGCCAGCTCAGCTGGACATGAACAATTCTCACTTTATATGTTCATATTCCACGATGCAGCTCTTTCCACACTGAAGGGTTTCTATGGTCTGTGCTTAAAGAAGCTCTACAGTTCAAATTCCTTAGTTCTCTGTTTTAGCAAAATTCACGAGCTAGCTGTCTTTTAATAAACATTTCCCTTTTAGAATCCAGAACCTTTTACAGGGTAATTCACTTTATTTCTACTCAAAGTACAGTAACAAATTATTATATTCAAAATGCATAAATTCTACACGCAATCAACTAGAATAAACACTGTCAATTAAACAGCTGTTTAGTTGACAATTTGGATTTCTAAAACAGTGTACCATCACTTTCACTCCCGTGATGGGTCCTGCCACTTGCTTATCACTTCTAAGATAAAAACAGAAAATTCTTAAGTCTTTTTAAAAATACCTAATGGACTCCTAAGACACCCTTCTCCACCTCTCCCCTGCCAGCAAACGTCCAAGTAGGCTGGGGATAAGACACTAATAATTCTACCACAACAGAAATACCCACCCATTGCTTCCTCTCCAGGAGCTCTGCCCCACAAACACACCCACAGTGTTTTAAGTAATTGCAATTCCATCTTTAAAAAAACAAAACACCACCCTACCATCCTGCAGTTTATCACTTGGTTTTATTTCCACCTTTTCCAGATTACGTATAGTCTTCAGACACTAGTATTTGAATCACAACTACTATTTCAGAATCCCTGCTTCTTGTATAGCTTGTGCATCACATAAATTGCTACAGCATTTTCATTTCAGCATAGAGGGATCCTAACATTACAGCAGGAGTTTCAGCTCATACAGTCCAACCAATCTTTATTCCCTGCTTTGTTTAGATAAAACTTTTTACAGGCTATGTTATTTTTATGGTTATTTTTAGAGCACTTCCTCATCAATATTCACTTTTTTCCTATATTTTGACCTATACACAGAACTATGGTGAAAATTCAAGGTGAAAATTTTGAGACCCATTTAATCTCTGCAGCTAAGAATACTTTCCTTACATAGAGATGAAAAGGAAGAAAATGTAATACAGGGATGTCACAATTGATAACTAATAACTGTCAGACAGCCCAGAACCAGTTTCAGATGCTTGTTGTTTGTTTCATGTGTACCCTAGATAGTATGGTGTGAAAATGAGTTTAAGTGTAACATGCGAGACAGATACTAACATTGCTAGACAATTAGTCATATGTATGGATTTTATGGGTCTTTATGTACAGGAGTAACTGTATACTGATGATGATGTACCCAATGACTGACAATGTGCCAGCTTGTACCTGAACCTCTTCACTTCCAGAGTGACACTTCCCTATCAAGAACCAAGAGCTACTGCTATCTGAGATACACCTGAGCGGATTACAATATTTTCATTTAATGTTTTAACTTTGAGCAAAAACCATGACTGGGATCAAGTGGAGTCTAAACAAGAGTTTGCATCTGTATTTTCCTTAATGCAAGATACAGCAAAAGTTACACAATTACCAAGCATAGTAACCATCCCAGTACAGCTTTTTTACACATTTCTTTGGCATATATAATTGCTTTTTGACATTCTGCTCCTTGGTGTATCAAGAAGCCCCAGACACAAAAGGTTTGCAATCAATGTTGTGTCACTTGTTTTGGATTTGGATATTAGCTTATTATCTGTTAATGTCAAAACTGGAAGGCAAAGTTAGACAAGCTACTTCGCAGAACAGAGCTGCTGATTTACCTGGATGAAAATGTTTAACTACTTTTAGAAATCAGTTTAGGAATATTAAGAAGACAGACTCCTGAAACATTCAAAACTTATTAAAGTGTTTCCAAGTTCTAGTATTTCCCTGCAGTGGTCTCATGAAATTAAGCAGCTGAAAGGGAGAAATGAGATTCTTACTCCTGAAACCCATGGAGCCATTGCAGATCTTCTGGACATCTACTATCAGCTGTTACAGTAGAGCAAATTAAAAAGGTTAGATGAATTATCATATAGGTTTTCAACATTCAGCTGAATATAAAGAAATTAAATCCTTTAAATATTTAAGCAATTAATATCTGAGCAATGAATGTATTTAACACACTCTGAATATTTTTGTCAAGCCTTGAAGACAGTTACATCAAGAAGGAAAACTGGATTAGAGGAGGCTAAGCAGTGTATTTTCAGGGTAAGAGAGGCACACTTCCAGCCTGAACAAACCCAGTGGTTCTAGTGCTGGGACCATGCAGAAAGACTTATTTCTGCTTTGCCTTGCCTCTCCCAAGTCCCATGGTCTAGGGGCCTATCACCTTTTTCCAAATGTTGCTGGACACAGAAGGCGAAAATGTCTATGTCCCAAAGGTAGCTGCAAAGGGCTTCTCAGGCAGAAAGGTAGGAGCTGATGGTGCCATGCTGGGACAGCAGTTCTTAAAAGCAGAAATGTAATACAGACCATTACTACAGGTTTTATCCATGAAGATTCCCTAAGATATTGCAAAGTAGCAGAGTAGTACATGAAGTGGAACAAGGCAGTTACCTCCCACCCACCCCCAACACACTCACACAAATATGCTGGAACAGCATACAAAGCTTTCTCTAAAACAACAGTGACCTCATGCTTAAACAGGTACAGGCACACTGAACTTTCTCAGGTACTAATAAATTGAAAGCAAACAAAGTGGATGTGAGAACTTCAGATGAGCTTTCTTCCCCCCAGGATGTCAAGAGCGTGCCTGCCTGTCAGGAAAAAACAGCAGCATGTGTACTTTAAGACCCTTGAAAGTCCCTGATCTCTGAATAGAGCCAAGAGAACTCAGACGAGCAGAGATCCTTCTTCAGGACCTGTACCAAACAACCCTCACAAATGCAAGAGGCCAAAAGACAAGGATGGACAGTGGGTACCATAAGTACAAAACTAGATCTGTGATACTAGTTCAGCTTCTCAGTATGAACAACACTTCTAAACTTGGTTGAGGGGGAAAAAAACCCAAAAGGCCCTACTGCCAAAACCAACCAACCAACCAAGACTGTGAATTAAGAGGCATCAAAAAGAGCTCCATAATGACATTTAAAGAGTCAATATTTCACTCCAAGGAAATGCAATCAATCTAATAAGACCAAATAAAGAAAAGGACCCCACACTTGGGAACTCAAATTAAATTTGTTATTGGTTATTGTTTTGAGAAGCCTAAGACTGCATGAATCACTCTTCACGCAATTAGATCTGTTTCAATATGTGGCGATTCAAGTAAAGTTAGCTGCACTCAAATCAGAACAGATGGCACTGGCTGAGTGAGGCATCACCTACAGTAAGATTCCGCTCTGCGTGGACAACGTAAGAAGTTGTGCTGGTTTGGGCTGAAGTAGAGTTAACTTTTTTCATGGTGTCTAGCATGGGGCTATGTTTTGGATTTGTGCTGAATACAGGGTTGATAATATAGAGATGTTTTTGTTATTGCTGAGCAGAGCTTACACAGAGTCAAGGCCTTTGCTGCTTTTTGCACTGCCACACTGGTAAAGAGGCTGAGGGTGCATGGGAAATTGAGAGAAGACCCAGCTGGACAGGTGACCCAAACTGACCAAAGGGATATTCCATACTATATGACATCATGCTCAGTA
>NW_008688617.1:45488-48113 GCF_000695815.1 Acanthisitta chloris | reverse complement strand
GTGATGCCATTTGTCTTTCCAAGGAACCGTTACGTGTGATGGGCCCTGCTCTCCTGGAGATGCTGAACACCTCCTGTCTTTGGGAAGCAGTGAATTAATTCCTTGTTTTGCTTTGCTTGTGTGCACAGCTTTTGCTTTCCCGATTAAACTGTCTTTATCTCAACCCATGAGTTTTCTGACTTTTACCCTTCCAATTCTCTCCCCCATCCTGCTGGTGGGGGAGTGAGCAAGCAGCTGCATGGGGTTTGGTTGTCGGATGGGATTAAACCATGACAAGAGTAAAGCAGGATAGGTGTTACACTCTCACAAACTCTGTTTACTACAGACAGTAGAGTTTTGGTAAGCCAAAACTAATGACAGCATCAATTTTACCCAGATAGTCCCCAGTCTATTCTACTTACACCACACACATCCACTGTAATCTTGGTTAGAGACCTTATGAACTACTGCGGCACATCATCCATTTGGTCAGCTAGTGTAGGATAAGGTCGCAACACTCGGTCCTGGCCAGAAGACAGATATATTACTAACCTAGATATGCTAATTCCAGGTCTGCAGTTCATCCTGTTCTGTCCCTTGGGACTAGACCTGTAACAGGATCAATTCATAATGGAGAGCAAACACCTTCCTCATGCATCAGCAGTACACTGCTCAAAGGGCATGTGATTAGTAGTGCCAAGAACTATTCTACTATACATCAAGATACTTCACTGTGTTCAAGACAGAATAGCATTTTAACGTTGAAAGCACCACTTCAACTGATGCAACCAATGCAAGCTCTTTCATCTTACTTGATGAAAACCAAAGTGAGGCTTAAAAACAAAGAGAGTCCAAGAGAAAAATAATTAACCCCAAATGAAAACTTTGCCGGTCTTCTCATGTCATTTAACTGGGGTTTCATTAAAATTAATTTCATCTTCAGCAACCCTCAAAACCCCTCAAAAGAAACCCAGTTATGAGGTGTTCATCAATAATATCTTGACTTGCAAAATAGAAGCCATTGAGCCTTCTAAATAATGCATGCTGCAGCGTAACACTAGAACCGTTTGTCACAACTCTAGAATAGGCAGAGCATCTCCATGGTGACACTGCATACTTTCTTGAATAATGGTGACAGAAGTTGAAGCATTGAAAAAATAATAATGCTCCCTTTGAATTTACAAGAGCCTCCACTGAACAAAGGTGGAGGTCCCATTTTTGCTGGAGGGATAACTTTTAAATGCATCCCTCAGTAATTACTACACAGTGCTCTCAATTTTAATCCAGACTTAGAACTTGAATGCTATGGATATTGCAAAGGACAAAATTCACTGGCTGTACATTGTTATTTCCACAGCTGGATGGAATTTCACTGTGCAGAGAAGCTGCAGCTCTTCCTAATTTGTTTCTAGCTTCCACATGGAAAACTTCAGTCTGGCATTTATTAACAAAGCAAAGTCCTTCTTCATACCATAAGGCTTATAAACATTAGCATGACTGTGAAGTACTAATCTAACAAACATGCCTAACAAATCTGGCTACTTAATGACAGCAGTTCTAGCAAGGCAATTATTTTCAAAACAAGAAAAAGCTCAATCCCTCTCACTCCATCACCCACGAGCTGCAGTGTCAGATCCCTTCCACTGTACAAAGAGACATGAGATGAATGAACTTCACGTATTCACATAAAGAATAGTCAGTACCTTCTGGTGTGAGGTCCAGCTCAGAAGCACAGGCATGTCCAAGCAGAACTGTCACCGAACTTTAGTGTCATAAACATGAGGACTCTGGAACAGATTCCTGGGATAAGTGAGTGCAGACAAAAGGCTGTCAGTGCTGTCACGGCATTTCCTCAGGCTCGTTTCATGTTATCACAGCACAGCCAGAGCTCTGAGCAGCAGCCGTTATTCTTCAAAAGCAAGTATTTCCTGACTTGGGGCTGGAAGCACCGCGCTGCCTCGGATTTGAATAACGCATCCCACTCAGGATCAAGCTTTGTATATTTAAAAATGAACAAAAGAGAAACAGGATACTATCCAGAAATCAACACCCCGTGTTCTGCCAATTACTGAGTTTGACATCTATCAATTAGAAACCAGCGCAATGTGAGAAAAAATTAGGAACAACTGAACATGAGACTCCTTTCATTTAGTGCTAACTTGCATATCCACAAGATAGGAGAACCCAGCCACAGCAGTGAAACATGAACAGATACAAAATAAGCCACATATCACATCCTGCTGTGTACCAGGCATTCGGCACCAAGGCAAAGTTCTTATCTTACACAAAAACACACCAAAGTGCCAGCCAAAGTCCAGACAGCAGTAATTATTCTCAACTAGAAAGAAGGGTGGGAGAGGGAAAAAAATTTTCGTTAACTGCTATAAATGTTTTTACTGCCATCCACTTAGTACTTCTTAAACTACTGTATTCTGCTGCTTCCCTCTCTGGTGACAGTACTTAACAGTTTTCACCATTAAAATTGCATCTTTCCGATAAAGGGATAAAAGACCAGCTCAGAGTGATTCATCTTACCCAGTCACACAAGCAATTTGTTTACTTTGTTTAGCCTAGAGATATTTAGAAACTAGAACATAAGAATTTGTCTCCATCAGCTGATTTACTGATGAAGGAATACTGACCATC
>NW_008688617.1:22762-45467 GCF_000695815.1 Acanthisitta chloris | reverse complement strand
GAAAAGAATAACAGCCAAATTACTAAACATTTTTTAACACATATGCACTTAGTGTACAGTTTAAAAATACAGTTTAAGAAACACAAAGTCAGGTTCTCAGCACGCAGTAATAGGCATATGCCATCAACTCTGACTGATTCTGCTGCAAGTCCGGGCAGTAGCCCAGTAGCAGGAAAGCAGGAGCACTGGGGCTGGCAAATTAAGACTCAGTGAAAGCAGTTTTTGGAGCTTCAAGCTGACTGTCACCCCTGGCAGCTAGTGCTTTTCATATTTCTGCTACCTGTTCTCTACAGGTTCATGAGTGTAGCCAAAGCTTACAGCATCAGAAAACACATGAGGAAAAAGCAAAGAAAACATTAAAGGTTAAGTTTTTCTTTCAGAAGACAGACTTCCTTCTACTTGCATGCCCTATATTTTTTTCCAGATGACTGGTCAGGACCCAGTTTGATTTGTTTCTAAAGAATTGCTACAGAACAATGCATGCATTTGACTCTGACATTCATCCTTGTGCCATATATTGAGGAGGTACTCCTGCTGTTTTTTTTTAAGACTACTACTATACCAACCTAAAGAGGGACATAATTTTAGATAGGCAAGCTAAAATAAAATAAATTTCAGTTTTCAAAATAATTCTTGCTCAAGCTCAACCCAGAACTGTTTAGTTTTGATACAGTCAACAAGCAGAAGGAAGTGCCACAGTTGTACAGTTTACACTTAAGAGTACCCATCACATTACCTAATTTGCTTCTGGAAATTTGTGGATCACCTAACATGTTCTGTGTGCTACACACACAAGCTGCTGCTTTGCCAAGTATCCAAATTTAAATAAGCAGTATAATGATAGAAGGTGGATCAAGTTACTTAACAGGAAAGAATGTGTAAGAGTTGCAGGATTGTTTAGATGCCTGAGCAGACAACAGATGCCCTTTTTTATACACACATGCAAGCACTCTACAGTGCTGTATCAAAGAACTTCAGTGATGGCAGTGACAGCACAGCCAAACAGGAGTGTTGCAATAAGGAAGACTCTTGCATTCAGTATTTTGCTCCTATGTTTAAGCCAGTGAGGTTGATGCTTTTCCACCTTCCACACACAGCTCACACTCTGCTTGAACACCCTGCAACCCATGGAAGGGTCAGTGCAGAGGTCTCATGACAATCCTTATGCTCTCTGAATATGTACATTAGTAAACCTCAATTCACCTACCAGTTTTGCACTTTGAGGATATGCAAGTTTGTCTCCAAGTTCAGGACATAGTTCCCAGTGAAAGATTTAGCAAAGTACAGCCTGACTGTAACGATCTTAAACTCTCCAACAGATTTAACCCAACTTTTCCAAACTACAAAAGCACAAATTCAGATATTAACTAGGAATCTTCTTCTGAAAACTTCATTTTAACTTAATTTAGCAGTTTGTTTTCTAGAAACAAGTTTATTAAGGACGTTGTTTTTAAGAACTCTATCATGATTAACACATACTCTATTTTAAAAGGGCTTGCCTGAGAAGATAAGGCTGTCACGTGTACAGTCCTAAACAATTAATACATTCTCTGCATTCACTTCCTTTTTGGGGGGGGATGGAAAAAAAGCTCAAGTTAGAGAGCTCACTGAAGCATTTTGTCCATTTATGGTCACTATCCACTTCTCAAACACAGATCAGAAGATCATGAACTTCATTTTAGTAGATTTAAAGTGCTGAGACTGAAAGATATGCTCCATACACCACGTTTAAGAAAGCAGCAGTTTTTTAACTCAGATTAACTAACGTTGATTCACTATTAAATGAACACACTTTGGAAAGTCTATTTTTTTCTAGTCAAGAGATCAAGATTTGGGACTCCTACACAGCAGATCATGATGACTCCTTAAGTGAATATCATCCCAGATTTGATTGAAAACCACCATGATATCCATGGATGACACCACTTTTATAACTCATTTGCTACAATAACTGCTTTCTTCTACTATCACTGAATGAGAATATCGTAAGTGGTTAGTAATTCAGCACTGAGAGATGGGAAAACCAGACTCTATTCAGTCTACGAGATCTAGCAGGTGTCTATATATTTGGCCTAAAAAAGGACAGGCACTTCTAGCCCCCCCATGAAACTAGAAGTTCCTCAATGACATGAAACCAAGGAGTTAGGTCTTTTCCTATTTGATGTTTTCCCATAAACTCTCAACTGCAGCATTGAGAAGTTTCGGACTACAAACTTTCCTTAGAAAAGCCTATGCTTACAGAATGTTGGACACTAAAAACAATATCAAGCAGCACGTTACACTGCAGCAAAGACACAGAAAATGTTACTTCTGGGTTAAGGGTCCTTTTCTCAAAAGGACACTCACTAAGAAACTGTCAAAGACAAATCCACACGATTTATCAGACGGTGTGCACAGAGTCAAAAGAAAATGGACTGCAAGCTAATAGCATTTCAATAGCTTCTCCACACCTGCCAAGCAATGTTCATTAGTTTTCTAGTACTTTGGAAATACACACCTGAACAAGTTCCAGCTTGTCCAGTAATCTCACGTTCACAAGAACAACTGCATTATCTTGCAACAGTATCAAATGCCTAAGCAATCAGTAGTACAATTAACTTTTCCCAGATAACAACCAGTAAAGAGCCCTAGTATAAACAGAGAGAGAGGATTTCTAAGCCATCCTCATCTAGATGCTGCATTCCCAACTGCTTTGAAATGAGATGCTTGGCAGAGCAGGGAACTTCCACCTAACTAGACTTCCTCCAGCACCAAAGTCTTGAATCACCACTTTGCCTGGGAGTCAGAGGAATAATGAATACCATGCCAGAAGGCAGAGTTAGCACAGCACAAAACATCAAGCACTGCTCTCGCTGGGAGTCAAATTAGTCTAATCTTGTCAATCGCTAACTGTCAAAAATACTAAGATTTCATCAGCTGCTTACGGTAGCTGTGAAAAGAATAGATAGTTACAGTGTTCAAAAGTAGATCCATACAGACACAGCTGAATAGGTATTTCAAATTAACAGCTGAAAGTAATTAAATGCATGGTCCTTTTAATTTTTCACACAGAGAAATTCCAAAAGAGCTTGAGAGTTACTGTTACTACTACTAATAATAAAACAAACAAACAAAAACCAAAACCAAACCCAAAAAAAAATAACTCACAAGACCCAGGGGCAACAGAAAAGGAAATGCTTTCCCAGAAAGCTTTGAGACAGATGAGTCAATAAACAGACAGTAATGTCTTTTCAGAGGAGAAGCTTCACAAGGCAAGACTCTTGCACCCATAGTCACATACATGACGAATAACCTAACGGTTTGATGAAAACTCATGAGATGATTTGCACAGATTCACAAAAAGCCTGTGAGAGAATTTTGTTTTGGTCATGAATATGTGTTCTGTAAAAGTATAGGGGAAAAGGGAGCACAGAGGCATTTACCGTGTAAGTAAAAAAACAGAATAGGTGATGAATATAGAGTCAAGATGGATGGGAAGAAGTTGTTTCTTAGGGTACATGAGGAGGTTCTGCTCATTTTTTTAGGCAACATTTTCATAAACATAACATAAAGTAACTTTTGCAGTACTTCACTAATTGCTACTGGCAGATACTACTAATTTCAGTAAGTAGTAACTAACTGCAGCTAGCATTGCTAACAAATACTCACAGGAAGATATCTGATAGGTAATAAATTAAACTGATTTCCCCAAGTTGAGTCTGTTTTGCCCACGATGGTAATTGGTGAGTGATCTCTCCCTGCCCTCATCTTGACTCATAAGCCTTCCATTATATTTTTTTCTGCCCTGTCCAGCTGAGGAGGGAAGCATTAGAGCAGCTTTGGTCAGCAGCTGGCATCCACCTAGGGGCAACCCACCACACTAGTACTACTGGCACATCTTAGTTGGGTACCTATATTTTAAGGTACATTCCCTGCATGTAAAGGAGAAGGACAGCATAGTCCCAATGCCTAGGGCTTGGCAAAAGTATGCTTAGATATAACATGGCAATTCCTGCCATGTGGCTCCTGTCTGGCCTGGAAATTAAACTCCCATTTATGGACTGATGGGTGAGGGATGAGAAGGGAAGCATGATTTTGTCACCGACATGACAGTGTTCTCATGACATTTAAATAAGTTATTTGGAAGGATAATATCAATCCCATTCACTTCAGTTTACCACAGGAGTTTCTTAAATAACTTCACCTAAGGTGTGACTTGTCATGCTCAGCTGCAATCAAAGCAAGATTCAAGTAACTTACAGTTTCAGAAATAAGTATGTGAGCTGTTCTTAAAAGAAGACATTCTCTGGACTGAGGAAATGAAAACTCAGTTTACCCTTTATTTTGTCATTCTACAGCTGAAGCTATTTTTTTACTTCAAATAGCCCAGATTATGAAATCTGGGACTGCAACTGAAAGTCAGTTTGCTGATGAGAATTAGCAGCGAACACGTAACTATTAACGGAAATCGGAAAATAAGTTCCCCTGAGGAGTGAACTTCATTCCTTCTGCCCATCAATTCCACGTCCCTCAGGGAAACTTTATCCATCTGGGAATTATCGACATTTGGAATTCATTCTTGGTCATATCTGGATGTCCTGTTCTCACTGAAGTCAAGGCTGAAATTTGTTTTGCAAAGCCACTGAGGAAACATCGGTTGTACCGTAAGAGGAGGCGTATTTAAGAATTTAGTTCTTCTGTGCTTCTCAGCATCGTATCTTGGAAGACCAGGCATGTCTTACTCACCTAGTCTCAGTCTTTTCTGTGGTGGGATTTGCAAATATGCCTTACAGTTTTGGTTGTCATACCCACGTGTGCTTCCAAAGCAATTCCATACATTCTATATGGTAGATACTGGCACACTTCAAGGAGGAACAATACAAATCTCAACTTCAAGGATTATCCCAAATGTGACAGAAATATAAAACACTGTTTAGAATTCTTATTCTCTAGGGAAGTTTTAAACCATCTGGCATAATACTGTAGTTTTTGTTTGTTCAAGAGCTCTCAGGGAGCTGAAGGACACAGATTGGCTCATTTCTGTGTTTTTGCTCTCATAGAAACCTAACATCTTGCATAAATTAGGTAACTCCAAAACAGAGTTATTATTAGAATGAAGCAGGTTTAACAGATCCATACTTTATCAAGAGAATTTTATTAGCACTTATAAAAGTTCAGAAATTAAAATGCACAGTCAGCTAGAAGCAAAATCTGAAAAACACACAATCCATTTGAGAATGGAATTCATAGACCAAGATGGAGTTTAGTTCATAGGGATTTACAGGAACAGAAATAAAACTGAATACATTAATATCTCCATAGTTTCTCATAAACAGAAGCCAAGTTGACTAGAGTAAAAAACTTTTGTCTGGGGTTTTGTTTATTCTTTTAAGTGAGAGAAACCTCTATAAGAGGGTCATAAAGCACTGGAGCAAACAATGACAAAATTGTAAGTGAAAGTAATAGCAAAACATAAGAACAGTCATGTCTGCTCCCAAATCCCGTACTTTGTATGTACATAATTTCAAAGAGGCAACTGAGAGCAGCTTTCTGCAGCGTCACAGCCTGCCTAGCTGAGGCTGCTCTCCACAGGCACTGCAACCCACATCCTGTAAAGAGATTTTTACATCCTATTTCCCCTCATGGGAACACTGCGAATTACTATCTCAGACTTGGATGTTCAATTTAGTATCATACTAAAAGTACTGCACTTCTGTAAGGTCTACAAGGTGATAGAATAGGAGCTTCTACAGATTCCACTATGTATGACAGCTAACCTGTGTTTCACACTGTGCGGAGCAGAGTTTTACATTTTTCTAACTCTAGTCTTAGTTTTGTAACATGCCTCCTCTCCCCAAGCAGAAGAAGCATGAAGGGACCCATTTTATGCCAAGGTCCTTATCCATATCACAATCCTTGTTCAGTCTGTTTGACTCCTTCCAAGATGCACCACATATAAACACCATTCTTGGAATTAAAGAATTTGGAATTGCTACCAGCATATAACACTTGAGAAACTGTTTTACTTTCCATTAGTAGCAGCTTCATGATCGTTTTTAGCTCAATTTGCCTAGATGACACCTGCTCTGAGTTTGACCATAGCAGACATGGGGTTCTAGAAGGACACATGAAGTAGAATTGTTGCAAGGAACCTGCCTGGAAGCTGAAATCATGGTTCATGCAGCTAGTAACTCAGCAACATAGCTCTAAGTAGGAAAAGCACATACTTTCTAATATAGTACTGGTCTTCTCAAACCAAGCAGAGTTTTGCCATCAGAGCAAGGCCTGATATTTTAAGGCATGAAAGTAGTTGAGGGAAGAGATGAAAGAGTAAGAAACTCCAGTTACTAAAAGCACACTCACACGAGCGGTCAACTCTGAAACTCCAAAGGATCTATCAAGACGAAACAGCTTAAATGTTTCTTGCTCCATAATCATACGCAGCGTGATTAGAAAGCCTCAAATCTTCATGAAGAATGATCCAAATGGTGATAAGAGGACAGAAGAAACTCCTACTGGAAGGGGAACCTCACTAAATGGTTGGTCCTTAGAAGGGTTCATATGTGCAGCTGGGAAGGAAGAAGAGATGCATCTCAAAGTTGAGATGCTGAAGAGCTATCATCTCCCCAATATCCTCTCAAGATATTACACCAAAAATAGTGGCGAACCTGGCAGTGTTAAGTTAGTAGCTAGACCTGACGATCTTAGACCTCTTTTCCAACGTTAACAATTCTATGATTTATCCTTACAGCTGCATACAAATAGGATTGAAGACATCTTTGTGCTTCTGTAAGGCTTGGCTGGATGCTCACACCCACAGAAGGTAAGAATGTACTTTCAAACACTCATTTACAAAAAATGTCATGCTTTGGCACCCCAACTTTACCCAGCACTTTCACAAGCTTTATGAACAGGCTTTCCCCGAAGCCTAAGAAGACTCAGAACTGAGGCTGAGACTTTACCCAGCAGGTGCTGCTTATAAACTGGCTAAACTCCCTAGAGTAGTATTTAATAGACAGAATAGGGCGGGGGAAGCTGCTCTTTATAGTACAACAAGTCCCTTCATCACATTAAGAACAAAGCTGTATTTGTATCATTTCACAGCTTATCTGAACACCACCCTGCACTATCTAACAAAACACACGGCACTTTCCTGATAAAATGCCCCATGCTAAGGTAGCTGCACCTTTCCACTGGGATGTGAACACGTGTCCTGAGCCCTGTTACATGCACCACAGAAACAGATGATTTCAGATTTATGTACTCAGCTTGGATTTAATCAGCAGCTGCTCCGTAAAGCCTCTGCACTCCCACAAGTCTCAAAGAGGCTGAGGAGCCAAACGTTTTTAGATGGTTGCATATTAATACAAAATCAATCAAATTATGTACTGTATTTAAGACCTGCATTTACTTTGATAGCCTAAGATGACAGGGGAAGACAAAATAGACATGACAATGGTAGAGACAGACTGAGAAGAAATGAGGGATCCAACGCTTGGTTGAGGTTTCTTTGGGGTTTTTTCCCCTTTTCTGAAAGAAAATTGCAGAATAAATGCACACCCTGCATGTTTTCTCCTGAAGGGTTAAACTTCCTCAACTTTAACACTTTCCACTGTTGCAACCTTGTGCCAGCTGCAGTCACTTATTGAGAGTTAGAGGACCTACAGAATTAGTCCGAAGGGACGAAGAAAACCCTTGCATCCTACATACATGGAAAAGGAACATATCAAAATCACTAAGACCTCAAGTCTGCCTTTCAAAGCACATACTTCTAACTACTCTTCCCTCTCCAGAAAGCCACATTGAGGTTTAGGAGCCTGCAGACACCAAGGTGAGAGGAGGTGGAGAAGAGGTTATCTGAGGACTCAGAAACCAGGCAACACAGTAGGCTCCATCTATGCATCTTAACTTTTGCTGAAAGCATAGGCAAAACAACCACCCCTACAAGCAAATAAGTGCTTGCAGTGACAATCGGGACTTGATAGATTTATTTTTTTATACACCCTTAGGTTCCTATTAAATCCCAGCTCAGAAAGCAAGGCTGATTTCTGGCTTACAAAGTAATATCATTTATCATTTCACAGAATGAAACTATCAAAATAAATGTGCAGTGTAAAAGAATGTAACAAGGCTCATTTTTTCCCCTTTTTGCATAAAACTAGTGTTCAGAAACAGGACTTGTACAGGAATTACACACTGCCTTAGTTCTGGTCCTAGACAAGCCTTGTTACTCACAGTGCTGTTTGTCCAAGTTACTGCTAACAAGTAGCTGAAGTAATTTTCTGGGGGACAGTCAGGCATAGAAAGAATGCTGCTCATGTAACAGGCAGTTGTATTTCATTCCCAGCATCATGAGGAATGGAAGGATAATCCCAAGAAATTACATCCTCAAGCACAGATAGAGCAAACACATTCAGGTGAAAAACAGATCTTCCCAGTTCCTAGACAGCAAAAGGAAAGTGTGTTTGGAAGGAAGCACCCACTTATTTAGAAAATAAAAGTGAAAGACCTTACTGGGATCTCCACAGCTAATTTAGAGGTACCTGATCGCACTTTGTAAGGGATCGTAGTGTCCTGGCAAGCTTCTCACAATGGAAGAGTTGAATGCCCAGATCCTGAGAATGGAAGGAATAATTACAGATTCCATGTGAAACATCAAGAACCATCTACAGGAACCTTGGAAGCCTCATTTCCTGGCTAAAAAAAAAAAGGTTTCTGAAATAACATCATCAGTTCCTTCTTGTCAACTCTATTTTCATAAGCACTCAAGGGCTATGTCTTCCACTGAATTTGACTGCTATCTCTCTACCTCATGAGCAGCCTTTCTTGCTGAAAGACAAGCAGGGAATAGAGAAGAGAAAGTGAGTAAGTGGCTGTGTACAGCAGAGATGCCCACACAGAGAACTGACAAGCATGTACTGAGGATATCTGTTCTGCTCAGCTAGCCACTATACACCTAAGTGTGTGCACAGTAATACCAGCTACAGCTGGCATAACACAGTTTCTTGCCCAGCAAATACCTGAGGGCATAGAATAAGCTGAAAAACTAAAAGACTGTTTAAAACAAAGAACTTGACAAACTGCTTTATATTAAATAAATTCTTATTGTGCATTTTGTGTGTTTTTCCCTCCCCTCTTACTTCTGCTCCATGTCACCATGTAATTTCATGTTCATTTTCCACAAAATGCTGAAGGCCTAGCCGAATCTTCTGAGCTATCCAGCTATCTCATCTTTTGTATCTCTTTTAAACAGAAGGAAATGGATCAAAATGAGAAAGTCTGTAATTCATTAAATGCCACAGGTGTTTGTTCTGCAGCAATCTGGACTTTTCCCATTTCTGAACGAGAAGCTCCATTACAGTTTTACATGAATGCTAACACAGCACTCTTTCAGCACAATGAAGATCACTTCGTTTCACAAGTTCAATCCTTCCTTCCTACTCCCTCTTAGCTGTACACACATTGCAGCATTTTATCAGTTACAGTCCTGGCTCTCTAGAGCATTAAGCCAAATGTTTCACACAAAGACTACATTATTCACTATCACCAATGCTATGCCAACTTAGCATGTTTAAGCTCAATCTGTTCCTATTTACACTTTGCAGGATGTCATTGAACACCATCCGCTACTTAAGAACACTGAAAACACTGGACAACATTTCCCCAGCCGTGATCCTGCCTCTGTAGCCAAATCGCTGACTTAGCAGCTGAACTTTGCAAGACCAACAAGACAGAGCTGTATCCCCAGCAGGACAGCAGTGAGCCTAACACAGCTCCCATTGTCTCACAGGGCATGTCCACAGCTTCTAGACATGAAGACTTCAGGTTTTCCAAATATGTAAGAACTATCCCTCATCTCCTTCCACAATGTATTTTCAAGGATGTTATACTGAAATAGCTGTTGTCTACCTTCAAGGACTGATATGATTAAGTGTTTGAATTCAAGGATTGTTACACAATCCTTATACACAGAAACAATACTTAAACCTTGGCAGAGACAGTGAGGATTTTTCCATCCTGTAAGATAATGCCACAGCTGCCTAAGCTACAATCAAGTTCAATATTAAAAACTTGGTTAACTTTTTGGCACACTTGTTTCAAGAGAAAGATGGACTCTAAATAAAACACTAATATAGAAGGACTGTGTTTGGCTAGTCAGGAATCTTCAAATCCTAGATAGATACGTAATATTTAACTACTTAGTCTGGGTCTTATGCTGATTGTCTTTTATAAAATGAACTAGAACAATTCATGCATACAGTATTTCTGTTACTGTCAATCAAAACACAACTTTCTCATGCTTTAGGCAAGACTATTTATTATGAGTGAACAGTCCAGATTAATAATTTAGTTTATGGTTAGCAGGATAAATCCTATAGAGGCTTGTGCTGATTTGTGTATAGCAAGCCTGGGATCCTCATCACAAAGATCCAGGGAGTCGCTACAGGATCGGCTCATATGCATTTACTGAACAATTTATTATACATACTTTAGACAGCTCTGGCAGCTGCAGAAAGCCCTTTCAGCCCTCCCCTTACAGCAGGGATTCTCTAGCTTCCAAAAAATCCTTGCTCAAGTTTTAGACATTAATCAACCTGATGACCCTTGCTCACAAAAAACAACTATACATTTTTAAATCAGTCCAAGATACAGACTCCCTTCTGTGCAGAAGGTGATCGTGCTATGTCCAAATAGTTAACTTAGGGCAACAATACTGATTAAGAAAAAAAATTAAGGAGTCTGCCCAAGGTTCTTTATGACAGATCCTAACTAGCAGACTAGCTCCTCCAAAACTGTCTTGCACTGACTGTTTTCTAGAAAGCATATGAACTTTCAGAAAACAGTAATCAACTATACAAGTAATTAACTTGCAAGCTGGAGAAAAAAAACCCGTCTACAAAGTTGTCACTTGTGCAAATAAATCTTCCTTTATCATTCCACCATCCTATGACTTCATAGACAGAGAGTCAACTTTTCAATTCAGTTCACGGTGATGATGAACTTATGTCTATAAAGAAGACATTTTTGCACCCCAAAGCCAACTTCTTTGATTAAGTATACCCCCACTTGAGGAAGACATATAAAGAACCTTAATTTTCTGGTTAGTTGGGTTTTTTATTATTTTAGACAATGTAAAGGGCACCAGATCTGGAAAGGGAAGCACAAATACTGAGACTCAAAGAGTTCTGCAAAAGATAACCCCCTGCCAATAGCATGTAACCTCTCCTCCAACTGATTCTGTCCCAACTACCAGAGCATAGAAAGTTGATTTTTCACCTAAATTTGGAGAAGAAAAAATATTTTTTTAACAATCTCTATCTAGGTTCGAATAATACAAAAGACTTACAGTTACTTTATAGGAGAGATCATCTTTGGCAATTTGACTTCTGGCAACAGGAAAATTAAATATTTGCGGGTGAAATAATGCAAATGAGGTCAGAGAGGGTAATAGGCAAATGATGACAACTGAAGTAATCTGTAGGAAACAACCTGATTGCTGCAAGTTGTGTGACATTGTAAAGGGATCCTGAACACCTTCCAATGCCATCATCTGGGAATCAAGGTATTACTAAAATCCCACAAAACCAAGCTATACTCTAACAGTTGATTCTTTGCCCATAAGTGCCATTATTGAGTATTTCATCAAGTGTAACTCTACCTGTACTTCGTTTGCCCCAAATGTGTTTTCCCTCCTGTCCCCAGCAATGATCTGAAGGATATTATCCAAGAAATTACCATAGCTATGGAGACAGCTGCAAATGAGAAACACTTGGATAACAGTGAAGAAGTTTAGCTTTAAACATGAAGAATACTGTTGGAATTAAATCTCATACAGATTTAGACATTTAGCATGACAGCTTTTTGTTAAATATTACAGCAGGAGTCAAAATACCCTTCTAGGAAGCCTGAAAAAAATAAGGGATTTTGTTCATGGTGACAGAAGGCAGAAGAGCAGCAGCTAGCATTTTTCCAGCTCTTTGGGGAAAGTTGCACAAGCAGTAGTGAGATCTCTTCTTTACTGAGAGCCCATTCCAGTGCTTAGTGGGCAGAAGTTGCTCTTTACGGCTCCTACTTAAAAGGACCAATAAAACAGACTAAGAATATACGCAGTCAATCATACACCTCTATAATGGCAAATTCCTTTATTTAAGTCACAGTTGCCAACTATCACACCATGAAATATTCCAAAAGATTTCTTTCTTTTTTCCCAGACTACAGCTCCACTAGAACAGTACTGCTGCTTCTCATACGTAGGCAGACACCACCTGACAGCACGTAACTCCCTACTTACACTTTTTTCTTGAAAATGGCAATGAGTCAAGGAAACAACTATTTGTAGCATTATAAAACATTACTGCCACATCAGTGATTAGTCTGTCAGTCTCTCCAAAACCATCAACATAAACAGAAGAGGCCTTGTGCACCAAGTAGACATGCCAATAAAGGTATTTAACACAGTTATTTCCATTACGAAACGCAAGCTAGCTGAATGCACCCAGAACAAAAACTGTTTTCAGATGGGCTAGGGGAGGCAAGTTTATTCTTGTGGGTGGAACGTTCATTCTCAGGTATGAGACTCAGGCTAACAACTAGCCCAAATCCTAGTATTTGGAACCATTAAGTCAGAGCAATATGTCACCAGCCAGTGGATCTTTTTTAAAGCCTTTGAAACCACTAACTGAAAGGAAGCATGTAAACACTCCAGAGGAAGTGACACAATTTTTTGAATAAATTAGTAACTTGAAACAGATGCTTGAGACACCCAAGAGATCAGATTAGAAAGCTTAGGCATGTATTGTATGAGAAAATGCTGTGTCTCAATGACCAGTCAGAAGTCAGAGTATGCACAATTATCCAGCAATTGCCACCTTTGCAGCTGATGAATGACTGCATCAACCTACCCCAAGCATAGCTCCACAACTAGCTCACGTGCCTTCTGTACAGCATCTCCATGGGCTGGCTGTGCTGACATGCTTTATCCTAGCTGAGGGTGGGAGGGAAGTGCTGTATGCCTGCTGTGCTACTACTCTGAGTAAAACACACCTATGGCAAAGCTACTGTGGAGCTGCCAGCACTTGAGCTGCCAGCACATCTTTGCTGCAAAGTGGACAGGCTTCAACACGAGACAGAATGTGTCTCATGCTCTGACCTGCACCTCTAACAGTCTGAGGGCTGGTCTGAAGGCTTTCCACACCAGTGATGCAGTCCAGAGGATGACAGCTTGGGTTAAGTGGAAACATAATCAAAGCCACACTGAAGCAATTTACAAGGTCTGAGGACCTATACACAACCAGCAATAAGGCCACCACGCAGCAGGTCTCCTCCATGGAAAACGAGTGAGACAGGGTATGCAAAGAGGGGGAAAGAAGGGAAGTGTGCTTTCATATCTTCCTAAACATATGAAAGTCTCATCCTCTTCCACTTTGATAAAGCATCAAGACAGCAACATAACTAAGCCTGAAAGAGTTTCAAACTACCTTACCAAATGTGAAAAACTAGGTCGCTTTAGCTGGGAGCAGGGAAAACATCACCCCGTGCTTTCCTCAGAAATATCTCTGTTTCTCAGATGATCTTAATTCGTCCACTAAAATCAGAAGGATCTTCACTTGAAGCTTAATTAAAACTATTTGCCTTAGCAAGTGATGTTGCAGTTTATAAGCATGGTTTGTGGTCAAAACAATGTGGAGACGGGTGCAGAAGGGAAGAAAATATTCTGTGCTTTAGTTACTCTTATTAGAAACAATACTCTATCTTCTTTTCCCTTAAAATGAACACATGCTCCAAAACATAGACCAGCACCACTGAATGCTAGAAAAGCCTGATCTGACTACACCGTACAAATGTACCATCCATCAAATGTATAGTGTCAGTCATTCAATACGGAAATTCAAATTCATACTGTCACAATTTACCAGTCATATGTTCCCTACAAGTTACTCCTTTTGGGGCAATGAACAGAAAAAAAATCACCCTTTAAGAATTA
The DNA here is from genome assembly GCF_000695815.1 of Acanthisitta chloris. Lineage (NCBI taxonomy): Eukaryota > Metazoa > Chordata > Aves > Passeriformes > Acanthisittidae > Acanthisitta > Acanthisitta chloris. The sequence continues at coordinate 31,504 of NW_008688617.1, read as the reverse complement.
CATTTTCGCATGTGCAGGGTAGCTCAATACCACACACAGAGTGAAAAGAACAGTGCACACCAGTTCATAACCACTGCTAACATTCACCAGCAAAAATCCCCTTCCAGGCCCAGAGTGTTGCCAACATTTTGGAGCTGTGTTACACAACTGCAAGAACTGCTTCAGTTCCCACTGCGTGATTTTCCTTGGTAGCAATTGTTAAAGACTGTTTCCCCTGCTGTGTTATGAACAATGGGAATGATTAATGTACCCAAGAGCAATATTTGAGTCAAAGATTATTGATATCAAGTGCTGGTGTTTGGCATGAGATGAACTAAGTTCTGTTATGTTACAGACAGCTCTCCTCTGCCAAAACCTTAACCTCATTTTTCCAGAGGGAAAGAAACAACTCAACATAAGTAAAAACATTTTCAGGAAGGTTACTCACTTAAGTAGATATACCTAGTCCCATCATTTGTTAAGCATTGGCAGTAAAATATATAAACTAAACCCTGACACATTTGATCTGATGTTTAGAAAAATTCAGGAGCATGAAGACCTTAGTGTTACCCATAACTTGTCTCTTCTAGTACAGGGCAGTAACACCAACAGTCGCGATCATATTTCAGTCCACTTTCTTTTTAATCAAGGTTGATTGTTTGTTTATTCAGCCCTTATGAACTGGGTGAAAGTACAGTTTTGCTTAGGTACACTTTGGTCACCATCAGCTCTCCCCTAGGAATTATTGTTCATGACCACAAAATTTGCTTATCTTAATATTTCAGTATATTCTCCTATTTGTACTGAACATCCTTTTAATCAAAAGGTACACATACCACTGAGTTCTTTGAAGCACTTCAAAGCTTCCCGTTTTGAAAGCAGTTACACGAGCACATACCCAGCCACAGCTCACCCCTGTGAGCAGTGGCTTCAGGCGCCTCTTTCATCCAGCATGAGAAATGTCTTGCGAGGCCAGACTCACACAGACAGCCCTGGACACGGATGGATAGCACAGGATGCACATTACAGGAGCAGTGGCACGAGGATGTTGCAGAAGGAGAGAACACAGAATTGGAGCTCTGTTTTAGAAGAATGCTCAGGAGCAAGGTGGGAGAGGAGGAAAAGTAGGAAAGAACTATTTTTCTTCCTAAGTGATATATAACAATATGACTGTTTACTGCATTAATGATAAATGCAAGCATTTGAGTATTGAAAGAGTGAATACACACGGCTTCTAAAACGTGCACACAGAGCAAGAGATGCATGAGTGCAGACAACATATTCAGGCACCAAAACCCTTCAGGTTTTACCAGTCTGTAAAATGGAAATGTTAATGTAGCCAAGATAGGTCTAAATCATTTGTTTGTACATGACTACCCACAATTTCAGTATTTTTTTAGTGCTAAAGTTTAAAAAAGGGAATATGTGGAAGCTTGGCACCCATTTCATGTGCACATTGCTTAAGGCACTCTGAAAATTACAATGGAACAGACCAAATTTAATAAAAGTAATCTCTCACCTTAATGGAGATACAATCCTCACAAGTCAATGGAAAACCATGAGGAATTGACAGAGGATAACAAAGAGGGAATAAGACTTGGGTTTTTTTGGGGGAAATATACCATGAGGAATTGACAGAGGATAACAAGGAGGGAATAAGACTTGGGTTTTTTGGGGGGAAATACTTTGTAACAGAGCTTCAAGACCGTAGAAATGACATAGTAGAATTCAAAGATCATCCTTTAAAAACACTGATGCACATTATATCCCCCCTGAGGCTATTTCAGCTCTTCCTGCAGTAACAATCCTTCTGTCCCCCTTATCTCCTCCAGCATTGTTCTAGTGCACCTTACCATGAGTTTCACTGCTGGACCTCTGAAACACTAAGCTTGTGAATGGAAAACTTCTATTTACATTTCTTTAAACAGAAATGCTAGAAGTGATAGGAGTTCATCAGCTGGGTCAATGAAACAGCCTTTAGGGTAAAATATTCACTCCCGAGGAAGCTGGTGGCTGCAGCTGTGGTGTACCAGATTATGGACAGCAGAAACATGTGTCCAGGAAGTTTATGTTTGTGTAAATGTTATGCACACACTTAGCCACCAAAGCAGCATGAACTGCCTTTGCTGTTGGGTGCAGTCAAGTGAGGGAATAAACAGCAGGGCAAGACATGTAATTTCTAACTGTAACAAAGCAAAGGAGACAAAGACAACCATAAAAGTTGTAAGAAATAATGAATGTTTTATCTGATTCTTCCCTCCATTCCAATTACTACTCCATTTTCTTGATCCATGCTTGTAGCTCCTAACCAAGTGCAGTTTGCATCAGTATTTGCATAACAGATTCTTAAGATGCAGCTTAGTTTCAGTACCTGACCTTGTTATTACTGCAGAACATTTGAGCCTCACTTACCTGTGTTCTTCAATAAGCTAGAGAAGTCATAGTATCAAGACAGCACAGCAGAAAATCCCTTAAAAACATAGCAAGTACCACTTAGGTACTACAACCACAATTACTAGAGAGCAATTCAGTTCTAAAGATCTGAAGAACTTAAATCAGTACTTTGCATTTGCTGTAATTTCATGGTCAGTGATGCACACGTTCCTTCTTGCAAGCTATGAGAAACTTGCATCAGAGGACACAGGATACAAGAGCCTGGCAGAACCACAGCACATGGCTACGTTTGCTACTGTTGGACAATGACCTTTTTTAAAGTCAGATACTAGTATTAAAAGAAAAAGCTTTACTAGATACTCAGCAACCATACAGATCAAGAGAACATAGAATCATAGCAACATCAGCATAGAAATCAACATCAACATAGAAACAACAGCACTGTCAGCAACTGAATCCCATAATCATACCCAAGCATAGGTTATGACTGTAGCCTGACACTTCTTTCTAGTCTTGCAAAGAAGTGATTTCATTAGTTATATTAAACTGCAATGTGAAATTTCACGGATCCTGGTAGAAAAGATTACCATGTTTTTTTCATCATGACACTTTTAATCAGCAGGCAATTTGACAACCCTATTGTGCAAACATTTCCTGATACTATTAGGGAAATACTTCTGGCTCTGCAATTCAGAGTCTAGTTTTTTCTCTAATTAAATACAAAGGCAGTGAAATCCAAGTCTCATGTAAGCATTCAATCATAAATTAAGAGAAGCACTGGTAAACTCCTTATTTGACACAAATAATAATCTAATCAATTTACAGCACTTTTTTCATACTCCTGCATAATACTGGAAATAAGTTATAACCTTATAAATTGATAGGTAAATTTTCTTTAGGAATAGCCAATTCTTTTACCTAAAGATGCATTCTGCTAAATATAAACAATGGTTCGCAAACATTCTATTTTGCGTCAATAAAATGAACAATTTTTTAATGTCCTACTTCATGCGCAAATGGAAAGGAAATGAGCTATAAAAACAGATGCCAAAACTCCAACATTCATCAGAATGAGGAAGATGGTCCAGCATCATTCATTTGTTCTCTGCAGGAGTTCCCTCTTCAGAGGAGGAAATTGCCTCTTCGTCAATTAGGACTATTTCATTTACATAGGTAAACAGACATGGTTGCTGTTAGATGCGACCAGCTTCCCAACAACTAACTCTCCCCACACTTCCCTGTGATTAATTCAATATTTTGCTTCTCACACTACCAGTCTGAATGGTTACAGGCATCTGTAAGCTCCTCTAGAGAAATGCAGCAGTCAGCCAAAGAAGGTCTCCTCACACCTGTTTTCCTTTTAAAAAAACCCTCATCCTCAGCAGTTTACTTCTTCATATCAACTCATTTTGTATCTTTCTCATCACTGTAGATATACTGGCCAAGTATTTTCACTGGGGCCATCAAAATAAAATTGCTTGAAAACACTGTTAGATGCCTTTCAGCCTACCACTTGCTTCCAACTCCAGCCCAAAGCCTCATCCCTGCCCCCCCACACTGTGTATACAAACTCACCCCTAAGCACCCTCTTGGCTCTCATCTCTCACCCAGTTGGTTTGCCCAAACATGAAGCATTAAGCCAAGTAGTACTTGCTTTCAGGGCAATAGGGTTTTCCCTTACAATAAGGAAAACCAGCAAGACTACATCAGATTTGACCCTTCTCCCCTTGTACCTCCACCACCTACGTGCCAGGAAAACGTTTTTCACCCATAGCATGGTTGGGTACTGGAACAGGCTACCCAGGGAAGTGGTCATGGCACCAAGCCATCTTGTATACAATCTTGTATTGACAGGGTCTTGTCCTGTTCTTTATTTCTCCACTTTGTGACCACTGAGTGATCTGTGCTCCAGGATAGATATTTTAGTATCCCGATTTAGCAGACCTGGAAAACATTTTCAGGCTGAGCTACTACATACTTGTTCATAATTTCACAGATACAGTGTACAGAAAACTAGTTTGGAAAAGATCAGTTCTTTTAAAACACAACTAGTGTATTTTTCTTTGCCAGGTATGCACTGATAAATGATGACTCCAAAGGACCTGTTTCTATAAAAACCCCAAAGCTATCCCAAATAGTCTCTGGACTATCAACTATGACATTCAGCTTACAGGTATTTACTCAGCATCATGTAAATGCTTTTCAGCCACTCTATCAGCTATGTGTAGGATCTGTATACTACAGCGGTTCCATACTTACATTAGTAGGTGTCTGTACTCACAGACTTCTCAAGACTCAGCTGATTTTCCTTAAAATTAGGAAGACAGGAAGGGAAGAAATAAACCACCCTCATAATACAAATAAATCCTGTGTAAAAATAGCAGAGAGAGTTTACTTTCTGGTACTTTAATGACAATCTGCCTTTTATAATCCAACCATTTTTTAGTTCCATTGGTAGTTCTCTTAATTCAGCCCAAAATTAAAAAGCAAGCTGTATAGTTTTGTTGTTTGGAGGGGGTGGTGGGCGTGTATTTTTATGCCGACAAATAAAGGGTAACAATACACCTCTGCCTTCAATTGCACTACATTTTCCTATAGCTGTAAATTTTGTCTGTAGTTTCATCAGGATAACTAAGGGCAGAACCTGCATGTTGAACGCAGCTAACCTTGCTGAACTGGGAGGCAGAGCAGGTCCACAGACCACCTGCTCTGCACTGACAACTCAGTTTGAAACATGTGAACATTCCTGGTTAATGACAAACACACAAGGGCTTTGACTGTGCATGAGAAACACGGCAGCTGATGAAGGTGCTGATTTTCTCAGTCACTGGTTCCCAAGGAAAAACCTAGCCAAAGTTTCCATTATCTAAAGTAAATTCTAATCAGCCTTTTCAAATATTCAGCAACTGTGAGCTGAAGCCCTTAGTTAATTTAAATCACACTGATTATATTGGTTTGCACCGGTTTTTCAAGACCTGTCTGATACAAGCTTTCCAATTCAGGGTGAGATAAGGCTCTGCTGTAGTTACAGCAAGAAAGAAAACACTACAGACCTGTTGTAAGACGATGTCCCATTCAGAAAAATAAGCTTAACCATTTAGAGGTTTTTAAAAAAATAAGTACAGGACACATCCTACAAAAAGACAAGAACATGTGAAATAATGCACTAAAATACAGCAAACTATAAACCATCCTAAAAGCTTATGATCTAAGTTAAGGAATGTCAGCATCTCTTACAAATAGAGGTCTGGACATTACTGTTAGTCTGTAGCTTTCTTGTGGAAAGCCACAGCGACTCAGCCACTGGACACCCAAACTTAGATGTGAACAGACCTAGAAGTGTTTTCCCTTCTTTAGCTGTTCCCAAGTTGTTTCTAGCAGTTCCTGGTGCTGTTCACCCATCTCTTCTGCAGAATGTGCTTCCTTCCCTAAAGTTCAGTCTGCCCCAAAGAAACATTAAGGTTTATTTTAAAATAAAAGCATTAGAACAGACATATTCCAAATAAAAACATTGTAACAAATCATAAAAACTTCCAATTTACTTCCTTTCTCAAAGAAATGGTTTCTCACCTTGTTTTTTAACTAGCAAAATGATGCTTTTGTAGTTTGCTGTTACTCAGTTATGGTTGCTGAGCTGCATTATGGAACAACTAGCTAACAAAGCTGAGAGTTCTTCTTTTAGCACTTTCTAACCTAGGAGGAGAAAAACTTTTCAGATCACGGAGACTAAGAATACAGTTGCAGGCACAGAAGGTGGAGAAGCTTTCAAGTAGCCTTAATTTGCAATTCAAGCCACATGTAGTGATCTGCAAATCCAGACTCTTCAGCAAATATCCACGCTGCTAATTTTTTTTTCCGAACCCCATCGCTTGAAAGCTTACTGTCAAAATTAATCTTGCCTGTCACTTATGGCATATTTTATCCGATACACTAATTTTTCCAGGAAAGAACAGCACAATGTTATTGCTTAAAAGCATCATATGTCATCTTGTAGCTGTATTCCAACTGGCACTTAAATTGCAACATAATTAAATATAGAAGCAGATGAAGTATAAATAACTTCATCTGAATGACTGTAGCAGAAACATCTTCCCTGTTTATCTGCATTTTAGAGGATCTGGGGTTTAAAAATTTCAAGCCAGCTTCCAATGTATCTAGCTGATGTGACATCTTCAACCTGTTTGGTAACTTTCTGACAGCCCTTGAACAAACGCAATGAAAGTTAAGCAGCTGAGACAAACAGTCCAAGAAATATATCCAAACCAGCTAGCTAAGGCTTTTGCTGAGATGCAAATGTTTTATTGGTGCAATTAACATCACTGTTACAGAAATTTAATTTCTGAAAACCTTTGGAGGAAGCCCTAAATAACTGATATTCTTCCCGTTCAATTAAAATCTGACAGCTTAAACTATACACAAACTGAAGCATCTTGGCCAACAGCCTGCTGACTGTTAGAAATACTAGGAACTTCAAAACAGAAGGGCAGCTTTGCAGATTGCCTTTTCACTGCAAGAGAACCTGAAGGGAAGCAAGTTCAACAATGCCACATTTGCAATCTCCTTCTCCAGGTGATGATGTAGTACCTTTCCAAAGTAATTTTTCTCCCAAGCTCCTTAGCAGTACTTCATGCTCCTCCAAAGGAGAAGCAGCATATGGCTTGTGACAGGAAGAGATTTAAATATAGGTAGGGGTAGGAAGCATTATAACACATGCTTGCTGTGGTTTTCCCTTCTGCTGGTGCAGGACAGTGAAAACATCCCCAGGGCCATGGCTTCCAGGTACCTACTACTCCTGTTTGCTTCGGCAAACTAGGTTTTGTTGTGTTCTTTTACATAGAAATGGGGGAGAAGAGTGGCCCTGGAAGCATCCAGATTGTGTGTCCAGGAGGATGAAAAAAATCACAGAAGCAATAAATACCTTCTGGCATTCAAGGGAGGCAGCACGTGAGAGAATGTGAGTCCTGCCACTCTGGGCCAAGGCTGAAGCCTCTCTGATGTATGCCAAGGAGCAGAGTTACATTTAATGTCTTCCAGGAAACCTGTTGAGTAAAAATTACAAACTCCTCTTCCATTACTGAGAGACTGAAGCTTATTTTGACTATGAGAGAACTTGTAATAGCTAAGCATAAAGCAGAGATATTCCAAAAATAAGCATAACCATGACTACTGGACTGCTGCTGATAGACACAGGCAAAAGCAGGTTCAGCACAATCAAGTAGCCTTGCACCATGCTTTCCCCAGGTATATGCCAGCTTTCTATTTTGGTTATAAATTGTGTGAAATCCCTGAGCTTTGACACTTTCAAAATTACTGAAAAGTATTTGGAAATTTTATGATTGTGCTTTCAAGTTGTGTTTAGAGAAAACCCTTCAGAATGCATCAATGGTGTTTCCTACTGCTCATCATTTCCTTATTGGTTTATACATTTTATGCCAAATGTAAATTTAGATCGGGAAGCCAAATTCATGGGAATCACAAAATGTATATTAACATTCCAAAATGGAGAATTACTTTGTTTCTCAGCCTATACACATGCTATAGATGTCAAAAAACATCTATTACACTCAGTGCCTCCTTAGATTTTAGATTCTTTTCTCCCCAATAACTGGATGTCTTGATTCACCCCTAGGAATATACCACATTTTTTTGTAGTCCAAATTTTCCACACTTAATATTATTTAATTTTTGAAAAAATGTCCTTACATTTTCATAGTCCACAGAGCAAAGGTCATCTTTTTTGACATTACTGGTAGAACAAACTATTCTGTGTATGTAATTCTGTGTTGGTTTTCTTATTCTAGACTTTTAGTACTACAGTCACTATCATAGTGAATTACCAGTGCCTGTACTGAAACTTACTGTTTAAACCCATGTTTTATCTTGTATGTTAGATGCACTAAAAGAAACAGGAGCACACGGCTCATACTTTAAAGCATTGACTTCAAAACTAAAAGTAGCAGCAATGATATTTATTTAAAAATAGATCTGAGGCAAATTTATGCTTACTTTAATAAATATCTGTAAGTTCAAACAACTTAGCATTTCTGAGATTAATAAATACTTTCAATGGCCTGAATTTACCTGTACTTAAATGTGCAATGGTGGAAAAATGAAGGAACATATTTACCTTTTTTTTAAATATTGAAGATGAAAATTCAAAGAAAAAAAAGGCCAGTCACTGTAAACATCACATTTCTTTAAAAAAAATTACGTTCTTAACTGACTGCTCTATGGCCCAATGCCTGGCTGTAACAAAACAAGCTTTAGATCTAATTTGGGAGCTCTTAAAAATAGGAGTGATTATCAAGTAGAGAGTGATTTTTACCTTATCAGCACAGGATGTTTATTCCTGATTAACTTTATACATAG
>NW_008688617.1:8249-22725 GCF_000695815.1 Acanthisitta chloris | reverse complement strand
CATAACACAATACTTGCCCATGGTGCCAGGAGGTCATGTTCCACAGAAGTATTTTGGTGTTTCCAATAAAGGTTTTAAGGACTGGATTCAGATTAGGAACCCTAAGCTAGAAGGCTCTCTCCATGGTTGACCTCAAACCACCAGAAAGTGAGAATATAAGTAACTTTTTTTTTTTAAAATCAATTTTAACATCTCAGTGATGGCCTAAGTAAATGTATGCCAGGAATGTTCTGACTCACTGCTCTGAGGACAGGACCAGAGCTTTGGGGACTAGCATCAGCTCCAGCTAAGCAACAGATCTAGGATGTAGCATGGATCTTTCCACACTGGGAATCACGGAGCAGTCAGCTGCCAAACATCTGCTTTCAAAAAGGCAGAAAGCAGAAGAAAAAAAAGTCTTCTGCCAAGAAAGCTATTTCATTTCTGAGGAAAGAAAAGGTGTTTATTTTGGTATGCCTGGTTTCCAGAGGCAGATTCTGACCCTCTGTAACACACACCAATGGCTCTGATATGGCAGTGTTAACTCAGAGGTGAGGCCATCCCATGACGCCCTCTGAACAATGAGGTAGGCTTGCTCTGCAGACTGATGAGTCTTCTGGGGTGCAGCACAGCTCTCCTCTCACTCTGGAGGCTCTACATCTAATTTGCAAAAAAAGTATGTAGGAAGTAATGTGAACCTGGACCTTATGCCATGGACAGAGTAAAGCAGCATCATGAGCTGAAAAACATTCCTGTCCTTCCATACTACAAGTACCAATGAAGGACCTAGTTTATTTTCTGACATCAAGAAATGATCCCTATGGATTTTTCCTTGTAAAGACAAATCTGTCACCCACCTTTGATCTGACAACTAGAACAGTGCAATTTGTGCAGCTTATTTGTGCAAAACAGCAATTTTGCTCGACTTGCATTAGCACTATATAAAGCTTGCACTGAACAACTAAAATAGACTGGTATTCCGATGGGCACATGAGGCAATCTCCCATGGAAATTTCCTTACTGTTGCAATCCTAATTCAAACAATATGCTAGTAAGTAACTTGAACACTCAACTGCTACCATCACACACTTTGTTCCAAAGGTTTCTAAAACTCATCAGCTCATCAACAGTCTTTAAATAAATTTTGAAAGTCTTAAGGAATGAAATGTCTCCTCTCTTTATATATCACATTTGGGGCATGTGTGTATATACCCATATATAAATCTAAAAATGAGACTCATGACAATTCTTGACCCATGACAAGATTCTTAGTGAAAGGGTGAGGATATGGTGCTTTGGATGCTGGCTGGAGGCAGGACTGAATCTGCCATGCCATCTTGACATAAAGGGATATGCTCCATAGCACAATTCCCAACTTCTTCAAAAATTAGGAAGACTGAAGGACAATCCTCAATTGAGTGTGTATTTTGATGTGGTGTTTTGGGGTTTTTTTATATAAAGAAAACTATATAGTGCTCACTTTTTGCAGCATTATGAAAAAAACCCCAACCAGATTTCATGATGCTCTCTCTGTGAGAGCTGTATTTCAGCTTATTTCTGAATTCTTACATGCTTGCATCCAGTTAGGCTATTTTTTAAAATGTTTTTCAAGTGCAGTTTAACTGGACCTGTAAAGACACATGATAAACTCCACTCGATAAAAATGATGCCAACAACAGAAATCAAGTAAAATCAACTGTTTCTGTAAAACCTAATTCTTAAGTAAACTGTATGGCCCACAGTACTGTCCCTTTAAAGTGTTCTGAATTTAAACAGACCTCTGTCCCTGTTAGGCCCATTTGCTTCAGCCCATAGTTGGCAAAGAATTTTGATCTTCACATTTAGCTCATACTTAAAAATAAGGTTTATTTTAAACCTATTAAACAAGTTTGTAATACTGAACACATGGCACCAAATTTGCTTCTGCCTCAAATTCAGCCTCTCCAAGCTGACTGTTTCAAATTCAGAAACAGTGATTAAAAACCACTGCAGTTTCTCTAATCTAAGATGAAAACGAAAAGAGACCAAACAGCCATTACCAACAGACCGAGCTGGAAACTTAAAAGGGAAACTGAAGTATGCATGGACAGATTACCCCTGTCTTTACAGGTAATCTAGGTCTTGAAATCTAAGCACTGAAAACCTGAGGGAATCTGAAGAAATTTAAAAAAAAAAACTGTCTCAAAGGGCTATCAGTGAATTTTACATTTAGTTTTAGATAAATGGAGATCTTTTAAGAGGTGACAGACTTTTCCTCTCCAAGAGAGTCATATCTGCCCTTAATATACATTAACATTTTAAAAAGTAGTTGCTGTATATTTAGAGCAATTACTAAAATTTAGGCCATAAAAGCCTTCCCTTTAAATTCAGTAAATGAGTAATCATTTCCCTTCTGAAACTCTATTTTGTAAACAGACATTTATTAGGAAATACAGTCTAAAAAATGAGATCAGTTGCTTTCAACTATGCACAGACAGGCTAACCATCGTGTCTCGAATTCAAATGCAGCTAAAAGCATTTTTCACAGATGGTAATAAAAAGGGTAATGCACTCTTTACTACAGAGGCGTGACTGAATTCATTTAAGTGGTGAAATTACTTCTAATGCTATTGGAAGGCCTTTCTCTTTAAAATGAAATTACTTTACTGAACTGCACAGGGAATTCATTAACTCTAGTATTTCTTAGCATCTCTAATTTACCAGTTTTGTTGTTTTGAAATATTATGGAAATAATCCCTTTTCCATAGCATCAGGGGAACATATATCATGCTGCTAGCTCTAGATGCTTATGGCTAAGCCATGCAATTACTTCCTAGTTTTACTCTGACCTGAAAAGCATCTCTTTAGGGCTCTCTTCTTGCAGAAGCAGGCTTAGTGCTGGACCTCACACGTATGCATTCCACCAGCTCTCCAGACTTTCTACAACATGTAGTCCAAGTATTCTGTCTTCAGTGTCTGCTCTTAAGGTACAAGGGAGGACCAAGAGATCTGTCAAGGTTCACTTCTTCATAGTCGTAATACTGCTGTGCCAGGAAGGTGCTCTGTCCTCTGGTATTGGTCAGAAATAAGAATAGGACACAGTGGGCAAAGGATCAGCTAACTGCATCAACATCTTCCATCCTTCCTGAAGAAGACCTCAGTAAGAAATCTCCATTTTTAGAGCCCCTCTTAACCCCCAAAGGCTAAGGTTCCTCTTGCTGGTCTGTCAGTCCATCTGGAGGGAGAACACAGTGCTCCAATGCTTAAAACATGACAGCAAAGACAGCATTCCTGTTGAAAACACGAATGGAAACAACACTTCGGAAGAGATGAATTTCAGAACTGTCCTGCTTAAAGAAAGCTGAATGTTTGAGAAGTCGAGCATGAACACTCTTGCAGCAAAACCAGCTTCCAACCAAATTTGTGCTGTTTGGTCATGAAGGTCCTGTGTCCTGGTGAGCTCAAAGGAAAACGCCCTCTATCCAACGCCTTTCCGAGTAACTTGTGTGTTTTGTATTTTCAAAATACAAAAGGTGTCTGGGGATTTCCGTATTGGAAATTGTCTTTTAAGTGAAAAAAAGAAAAGCAGGGTGGTAGATTTTCCCACCTTTCTTGTTTCCATACATAGGGGAGTAACCATGCCAGCAGCCTTCCAGTGCCTGAAGGGGACCTACAAGAAAGCTGGAAAGGGACTTTTTACAGGGGCATGTGATTATAGGACAAGAAGGAGCAGCTTTAAACTGAAGGAGGTTAGGTTTAGATTAGATATCAGGAAAAAATCATTGTCCTGAGAAGATGTGGATGCCTCTTCCCTAGAGGTATTTGTTCAAGGCCAGGTTGGATGCAGCTCTCAGCAACCTGCTCTAGTGAAAGGTGCCCTGACCATGGCAGGGGAGCTGGAACTACATGACCTTTAAGGTACCTTCCAACCCAAACCATTCGATGATTCTGTGATATCTAGCAACAGTCAGTAAAGTGTGAGCACATGCCTCTTTCCCACATCCAAGAAAATACACTTCATCTTGGCTTGGATTAAACTGCTGCTGTGCATCTTTCTCAGAGAATCAGATTTAGAAACCTGGGCTCTGATGACATGCCAAAAAGGCCAAGTTACCCATCTTCTCATCTCTTCAACTCTTTCTCGAGATCCACCTCACATTTAGCATTTGTATTTTAGAACAAGCTGATGGTACATGGGATGGATGTTCTGTGAAGGAGTCAAAGTTTGAACTGACTTTACAGATCAGCAGAATTTCAAATACTGATCTATCATTATAATAGAGACTTGCAAAAACCTCTTGGGGAAGGATGGATCCCTTTACTAGTTAATATTAACTAAAGTTTCATGTTAGAGATGGAAATCTTTCTCTAATGCTCAAAGTAATAACAGGAACCAGTAGGGCTTTATTTTTTCCTAATCCTTTTCAAAATATTGTCTCTTCTATCATAACCTCAAGCACAAAATGGAAACACTATGTTAAATCTGAATGTATTTTTAACATACATAACTGCTCATTTCCACATGCCCAAGTCTGAGACAAAATTAGATCATAACACTTTTGGCTTCATTTTTTTTCCCCACATTTTTGGCAAAATTCTCATCACTTCTCAGCTGAAAAATCTTCCAGAAAGAGACACTCCTCCCCACCCCTAGACCACAAAATCCATATGCAAAAGCTCGACAGCAATTTCAACACTGCAAAATAATATCCATTCTTCTATGGAAGAGCACCACCTTGAATGTTGGTTTCTCCTCAAGCAGCAGTTTCAAAATAAAAATAGCATACATCTCCTATAATGAAAGGCAGCTCAGATGAATCAACAGTTCATGTCACAAGGCTCGGGTTTCAGATCACAACTTTGCCAAGCCTTCTCGATTGACATCTTCAAAACAGTTCAGACACTTCACCTTTCCTTGGGTTTTGGCTTCTGTTGAAAAATAAGATCATGGCAAGCAACTCTCTCAAGGTATCTGGATGTGCAAACTCCTTAGTTTGGTCACTGTGTATAATCTGCAATTCTTGTCTCCACCAAATATCTACCCAAATTGTGAATCTCTGCAAAATGTTGGCTAACAGGTGTTCAGAAGTAAATGTAAGTGGTCAGGTTCCCTGGATACTAACCAGACTCTGAAAATACTTTCATCCAGTCTTCAGCAATTTCTGCCTGCAAATACAGCTCACGGTGCATTTGCAACATGCTCAAGTCCACAAATTCAGGAGAGGGAAGGACCGAATGAGTTCAAAAAACAAGCTAGGGAGGGGAAGGAGGGAAAAATGGAGATCAGAAAGAATTTAAAGATGAAATAGAACTGCAGGGGGGGCTGAAAGTATAACAAGGGCTACAGCCAAACACATGACAGAGGGAATGTGGTAAAAGTAAGAGAGATTGATGAGGACCTGTGTCAGACCAGGGACTGCCAATACAAAAAGACTGACGAAACAGAGATCAGAAAAAGACCCAGGAACTCAGAGCCACACTGAATTCAAACAAGCACAGCAGCAGCAGCCTGCAAACTAGGAAGGAGCTGCGATGGCAAAGGAATGGCATTACACAACAATGACCTCAAAGCAGAATGCAGAATTTAGTACCTACTACAATTCTCACTCCAGCATCTGAAATGTTTTCTTTTAGTATATGTCTAGTAGAAAAGTAAGAATGTTTATTTTATTTCAAGCACTGGAGGATGAGTTTTCTACTGCCATCAGTAATTCAATTAGCTCAAAGAGGACAGAGATTTGCAGAGGATATAGTGAGGTTCTTGACAATTTTTGGGGTCCAAGATTCATGCTTTTTTACTCCACAAGACCCCTAGGTCATTTGCATCGAAAAAGGACATCATCTGAGAATGAACCAGGACGCAGTGGAAGGCAGTTCACCTGCTCCAGATACAAGAATGTCATACATGGCCTGAGGGACAGAAATCAGAAAAGGAAGACAACTTTGTAGTCAGAGAAGGTAAACTGCAGCAAAAGAGGCTGTCACTCTTCTTCTTCCACTGTGATCTCCTGTGGTGCCAGGCAAAGTGCTTCAACTTCACTGAAGTGTCCAACACTTTGTGTGCTACTCAATATCCAAGTGACTGATTTAAGGTCCTCGAGTCTGATGAGCTGGAAGGCTGGGAAACTACAGCTGGAACAAAGCTGGTAGGAAATTTGAATATATCAAGTATTTTGACAGGATAGGTCCTCAACACCCTAAACAAAGCATGCAAGTAAGATATTTTCTATTTCTATCCAGTCACAAACCCATGGCTCAATTTTTCTTTTTCCACATCTCTTCCCTTCTCTCACAAATGTGAAAATAAATTTAATAATGCTTTTCTAAAACATTCAGATCCTATAGCAACAAGTAGCTCAGAAAACCCTTTGAAGCAGTCAATAAGGACAACAATGTATAATACAAAATATTTGTAAATATTACTATTATAAAACATTTAGTAAAAATAATAAGCATTACAACACACAACACCAAGTTTTTTCTATAAACCTTCACAACTTCTGGCAACTACGGGGGCACCTGCAACTAAAAAAAGTGACTCTGTGAAAGAGAGATACCCTCACTGTTAATGTCCATGGCATACCTCTAACAAAACTGCTTTTTCCAACAAACCCCAAAGTGATCAGAAGGTCACACAAAACTGCAGTCTACTAAAAAAAGCATTTGGAAGAAGGAGCCAATAGCAGGTTCTTCAGTTCCTGAGTTTGCGACAAAACAAGTAACAGCTTATTTTTATAGTATTTTGCAATTATTTGAAGCTGAAACTTCATAGTAAAGTATGCCTGCTTGAAAAGGATAGGTTGTTAAAGCACATTTCAAACCAGCTAATGAGTAAGTAAAAGAACATTTGTAAAGGACTTGGTAAACATCAAACCTTACAAAAAGCTTTCCTCTGGAAACAAGACATAACTATGGCACTCTTCAGATTAACCTTCCCAGTCAAATTTTGGGCTTGCAGCCAATTTCTAGAAAACTCAAACAGATGAGCCAACTCCCTAAAGTCAGCCAGATTTGTCCAAGAACACCTGAAAGGCCTGTGCCTTTAGAAATAAGTTTGGAAAGAATCATCACTTCTAAGTTTGCAAGCATACAGAAATTAGCAGAATAATGTGGTTCTGTGCAGGAACTGGCATTTTGGTGCCAGCCCAGCTGTAACACTGGGTGATTGTGTTCAACCAGGAACTGCAGCTCACACAGCAGCAGCATGACCACAAGGTCATAGACAAAGGTTGTTTACAATATGGGAAACAACCTGAAGTAAGGTACTCTATTAGAAATTATAGACATGATCCATGCTGCATGTTCTCAGTAGGGGATCTAGAAGGAAAGGCTTATAGGAAAGGCACTCATTTACATAATAGAGAGATGGACATTTGAAGAGGATCAGTCCCACAGACAGAAGGTTGCCATGTTGAAACAGGACTCATGTTGTTCAAAGCAGCCATCAGTATTTGCAGATTCCTTTACATGAAACTGCAGAACCAGACAGAAAAATTCAGTTACGCTGGATCACATCCAAATTGATTTACAGCGTCTAAATGTTCCCATGTATAATTTTTTTGTGAGGCATGGATGTTACTGTTTCATAACATTGGGGGGGGGGGAATTCTTGGGGTACCCAGTGAAATATGCACCATATGAACATTAGATATTCAGAATCTGAAATCGCGAAGTGGAAGTCACTTATGCTTGAGAAAATATAATTAGGGGACAAGCTGCAGGGAAATTTTACTGAGACACAATCATCTTTCACAGGAAAAAATGGAGAAATACACAAGCATTAGAGCTCCCCAAAGACTTGAAATAGGCATTTTTGTTAATCTGGACTATTAAACATTGCCAGTGATTCAGCCTGTTCTTGAAAATATCTGATCTTGTTTATAGACCTAATAAGCATTCTGCACATAAAGTCAACCCACTTCCATCAGTATTTATTTTAAAAAATTTACTCATCTCTAAAAGATTTAGTCTACTTAGATAAGTTCACTTCCACGCTATTTCTGTGGCACACAGAAATAATATTTTTATGAATGGAATTTCCATGCTTGAGCTATTCAAAAACATTTTCATGGAATGGTACCACTTGAAACATGCAATTTTTGACATAGTTCTTTCTTGTAGTTATTTGATGTAGTTCTTTCCTGTAGTTATTTCTATTTCTATCCAGTCACAAACCCATGGGTCAATTTTTCTTTTTCCACATCTCTTCCCTTCTCTCTTTTCTTTCCCTGGCTGACACTATCTGCTAATTTATATTCCATGGGCTGAAGCAAGAGGTATACACTGATGTGTACTGTTACCTATGGTGCTGCTACAGGCTGAGACTGTCCAGATTGACAGAAACAAATGACAGGATGAAATGGGTGATGAAGATCTATCAGAGTACTCCGAGCTCCCTGGTCAAAAGACATAAGGCACACGGATCTGGCTCTCTACAGAGCTTGAATCTTTGAGTACCCAGATGAAATATATTTAAATAAATTACTGCCAGTGCTTTGGTGTTTTTTTTCTTCATGTTACCATACTCAAACTATAAAGGGAAGTGGTGACAAGGCTAGTGGGAGGTATGATGTCCTGGAAGGTATTTAGATAGTAATTTACTCTGTAGAGTTGTAGCGCTACATCTGTATGCAAACCAACAACTAACCATGCCTGGTGTTAGAAATAACATGATTCAAGAAATGCAAGGCATATAGCTGTCAGAGTTGTCAGAGTCACTGGTTAATTACTCAGTGTTGGAGAATGGCTAAGAGAGCAGGGACATAGTCCTGGGAATGCAGTGTACAAGCAAGGCTCTGGAGATTGTAACTTATATACAGATAGGGAGTAACCCAGCTTGGCAGAAGGCAACTTAACTTGGCAGAAGGCAGGGGCAAGTTGTCCTTGAGGGTGAGACAAACAAGTTTGAGACAAACAGCTAAGAATGCAGCCAAGCCTGAGAAAGTAAGAAAGAATCCTCACAGCTGTAACTGCAAGTAGGGAGAGTACCTGAATGCTATCTTTAGAGCTTAGCCAATTATAAATGATTGATAGTTATATGCTTGTCATGCACTGTATAAGAAAGAGCCTGTCGGACAATAAAGTTGAAGCTTGCTGTATCCCTCACACTGAGTCGGCCGCTTGCTTCCCCGCGCGGAACTTTCCCAGCAACTCAGGAGTCCGATTATCACACAGGACACTAGAAGCTTCCCATTCCTCCAAGCTGCCACTGATCATTCCAACAGCAGACTGCAAGCACTCCCACAGAAGCATTACAATTCCCCCATGGAGCAGAGGAATTGCTTCTGCTCTTCCCCCTACCTTTAACCTATGTTGCTATCCTCTCTGAAATGGCACTCTGAAAGTTTATGTATGGTTTCAAGTCCTGTGAACTTGGCAGCTTCTTTAAGACCAGTGAGAGAACAGAAGGATTCTTAAAATCTCTACCTGCTCACCCTTTGCCACAGCACACTGGGGCAAGGGCTTGCAAGTTATTTTTGATGCACAGTTTTGAGCCTGCTTGCTTGGAAAAAGACATTTGGGAGCTGGGAGGCAAAAGTATTATTAAAGAAGGTTGAAGCCCTTTTTGTCTTAAAATTAAATTTCAAACAGTGTCTTATATATGTAAATATTTGATAGTTATCAGAATAAGTATCATGAGGAATCAAACGTGCTTTGAAAAATAATTATCAACAACTAATCTGTCAAAACAATCTTCCAAGAGAGATGATGTTCAAAGACACAAACTGAGTACAACTTCTTGAAAGGATTCATTTTACATAGTTGCATGGAAAGCTGAGGCTCTGAGGCTCATATTAAACACATTCAAATCTCACTAGATAGATACAAAATCAGCATAGTGACCTATAATAGCAGCCTTGTACCACATTAAGAAGCAGAGAAGTAATCGTCAGGACACTTTCTAGGACAGATATTAACTTTACAATTTGATATGTAAACCCTAACTATATTAACGATAAAAAAGAAAATGTCCTCTGCCAATATTACTAGTGGATTCACAGAGAATAATAAATTTTAAATTGGTAATTATGCCAATGTCATGAGTATGTTTGCACATTTGAAAACTTCAGGCACTAGAAAATGCTGTTGAACCAATTAAATGTTCCAGAGATTAAAGTACACTTATCTGGAGTGTACTTTTCACAGCAGTTCATACTGGATTCAAGTTTACTTTGCTCTTAACCAAGCAATCCACCAGCTGTAGCAGCAGCCATGCAGTAACGAGCATCCTTCAGCAGCAATTCATCTCAGTACCAGCAACAAATGACTCAGCTGCTCATATCATGCTCCAGGAGTTACTTTGCTAATATTACAGCCTTTTACCACACAGCACAGCATCCTTTCCCTCTATAGCAGAGGTTGGGGTTTTAGTTTGTTTGAGGCTTTTTTGTTATTCAGACCTTTCTGCTGAAACACAATACAAGTGCCTTGATCACCGAGGAAACCAGCTTTCACTTCTCATGGGCCACAGGCAGAATGACTATAAAATAAACATGCCCAGGTCATGTGTTTTTACAAAAGGGCTTGAAGGTAAAGCTAAACTTTAAACGCAAAGGAACTTTGAGTAAGCAAAAACATTAGAACAGCTCTATTACAATTGAAATTAACATCACGCCTGCTTATTTTTACAGAAACTTTTCTGTTCAAGTTTCGACTCACGAAACAGCTGTTACCAGAACATACATTAAAAAAAAAAGGGTCAATGGCAAGCGAAAGATAATAAAAAGGAGAAGAGAAGCCAGTCTTGGTGATATTTCTAAAATGTGAAACTTGGAACTAGCAATATGAACAGGAATAAGGTTAATTTTTTATAATCCTGATAGCTATATCTGAAAAGCTCAGCTCCTGGCAGCAAGCAATAAAAAGACTGAATGGCTGCTCTTTGTTCTTGAAAGTTCTAATTTGGGGTCAGTGGGCTTGTGGGAAGAGTAAGGGTACAGGAATTATTATCTTGTTTATTCCTTATGGTCAGAATCATGACCCTTCATGGTTAATAGTACTGCATGCAGTACTGACACCTCCTGCAAAAACCAAATATTATAATCCTGACTGGGACAACTTCAAGGAGCTGAGAAAAATGGAAGAGCAAGGACATGACATGAGAAGATATTAAGCAGTATCCTTCGATAAACGTATGGCAAAAAGACTGGAGAAGCCCACAAATTTGAAAACTAATGCATCTGTTGACAAACCGTTAGAGATCTCACAGGGATCTGTGTTCTCTACTGTTCTGTGGGCAGCTCTGTTTTCTGTACTGGATTCCCCGTTATCTTCATGATGTGGTTCCCAACCCTGACTACTTTGTGGCCACTCACAAGCATCAACTAGAAAAAATATCCCTTCAAGAAATGGGCTCCCCTGGATGAATACTCCTGGTGCATATGACAATTTTTTTACAAAAAGCCACACAAATTTTTTTTTACGTAGATTTGCTGTTTTGTTAGATGTCTGCAAGGCTCTGAACAACAACAGCATCCTGTACTGAATGTGAATTAGAAACCAGTCACATCCTTATTCACCTGCTTATTCAACTGAGCTGAAAGATATCTTGACATTTTAATATTAACAGTACTAGCAGAAACAACAAACTTCGAGAGTGTAACTTTTATGACATAGTAATTCTAAGAGACTGCTGTATTTGTAAGCAGGATGATGCTTGTAACAGGGCAGGAAATCAGTGAGATCTTCTATCGGCTGGTGATCCTATAGGAAAACACTGTGCAACTCGGGCAGAACGACTTGTGTGCCTTGGACCCTATTTCAGAGCAGGGCTCACTGGACAGACTCTTAAGTTGCTCATTGAATAGTCCCCTGAAACCAACCCAAAGCAATTAAGCCAGGGATGAAAGCAGGAAGCAGACCCTGCATAGTTTCATGCAGGGCTCTTGTGGGTGCGTAACAATGGCCCTTCCAAGAGCTGTGATCCATTACAATTCGTGCACATTGCTCCCCACAACATGGCTGGGGAGCCCACGTGGCAGCAGGACGCTCAAGTGAATTAACTGACCTCTGTAAAAGGACACCATTAAGCCTCCTTTTTATTCCTAACAAACTACCTCAGTGCAGGGCTGAAAGGGAGTATTTTCTACATTTTACATAAATGACAGGCTAGAATACATTATATTCTTCTTTACATCAGTTGTAACATAAAATAAATGCTTGAACTGCCTATAAATAAACTCAGCTGATACTAAATTTAAACCTTACACCTTACCTATTACTACTTGAAATCAGTAATCCCACTCAAAAGCACAATAAAGATGAGACCATGCTTCAAATCATTATGAAAAAGGCTAAAAATTATAGGAGAGCTGACCATGTTACCAGTGTGTTTTTATCTTACTAGGTGTTAACTATTATGTATATGGATGTACAGGCAAGCATGAGCTGGGTGCTGAGTTTCTGCACAGATGGCAACAACCTGTGGGACTCCACAGAGTATTCTGAGCTTCCCATAGAGCTACAGCAAGGATTTCAAAATTTGCAAAATGAGTGTCAAAGCCAGTGGAACTCTGTGGAAGTTTTCCAGGTGATGGTACACTATGAGCATAAAATCTAAGTGCAATTGCAAAGCATAACAGCAGGACTGAATAGCTAAAAACCCCTCCAATACTATAGGCTGAGTTAGCAAACAATAAATTAGCACTGCTGTAGGGAACGGTGGTCAGAAGATCTCGCGATGTACAGAAAGGTTAGGAGAGGGAACCCCTTCCTATGCATGTTAAGGCTTATGCTAAGGGAAATGACGTGAGTTGCTTATGCAGACAAGGAGGCAGTAACGAAGGAGTAATTGTATATAAGGTGGTGTCAGTGAAGCAATAAATGCCATTTGCAGCATCCTCATATTGGTGTCAGTGCTTCTTGGTCCGGGGGCCGGTATTGGCCTCTGTGCCGTCTCAGCCGAAGGAGGTCTGTTGCCATGAACAGCAACACACTGCAACATTTCATTCCAATACTTCAAGCTTAGCATAAAAAGAAAGATTATCCAGTTTATAATGTGAGTCTTGAAGACTCATTACTTGACAGACAACAGCAGTGTGCACATACACATCCCTGACTTGCCTGAGGCTGACACTGACAGAAGTAACAGAATTCAGCTGAAATGTCCACTCAGTTGTGCTGCAGAAACCCAATTAACTGTCTTCTCAAAATCTGACCTTTTTACGGTGATCATGTGCGCACTCTGAGCAGAAGCATATCAAATAGGTTGTCAAATCTGAAAAATTTAGACCGAGATAATAAAATGGCACCACAGCTAAGCTTCAGTTCAGCTCACTACTGATGGTATCATTAAAAAGGAGTTTTAAGCTATAATTTTCACTAAACACAGAAACTTCTCTTTCAAATTCCCATTACAACTAGCAAGCATATAATGTTAAGTAAAACAGATGAAGTGCAGAACAGTGGGTAATCATACAGAAACCAAATACTTGGTCACATAAAGAAACACAAGGCTCATAAATCTTGCAGTCTGGGCTGGTCTCCACATTTCTCACAATCCCAACTGTGATGCTGTATATTTTAAGGACAACCTGCATACTGAGCAAAGAAAAAAAAAAAACAAAGCAAAACCCCACAGCACTCATACAGATCGACTGATTGATTGCTCTACATAAATTTTTTTATATCACCTTCATCTGTGATGACTTTTGCTGACAGAAGTCCACTATGGAGGAAACTCCATTTTGTAAACTTCACACCACTCCACAAAACAGCAATTATTTTTAGTTCTCCCTAGCACTAAGCAGACAGGGAATCCAAGGCACAGTGCCAGGATGTAAACCCACTCCTTCTGAGCTCGCTTTAATCATGCTGCCTTGCCCCCACTCTGCTCCCATGTTTAGGTCAGCAAATTTCCTCGAGGCTAAATCTGAATACAGCACACTTATGCCATGGATAATCTGGGTGTGTTTCTTCATGAATAATTCAAATAAAAGTATGATGTGCTGCTCCTACTGAAAGGCTCACTTGATTTTCTCTTTTGGCAAGATTCACCCAAGAAATGTTGCTGAACAGGAGCCAACATCTCGCCTCTATTTATAATGTAGTTGGTTTACAAAAAAAAAGTGTATACTCTTAACAAAGAAAGTGTATCCTCTTTATAAATTCTTTTTTTTACTGCTCGAGCTTGCAGTCCTGCTG
This sequence comes from Acanthisitta chloris, assembly GCF_000695815.1. Lineage (NCBI taxonomy): Eukaryota > Metazoa > Chordata > Aves > Passeriformes > Acanthisittidae > Acanthisitta > Acanthisitta chloris. The sequence continues at coordinate 8,625 of NW_008688617.1, read as the reverse complement.
CACAGAAAATGAAGGGACTCGCATGGAGTATGACCACAAAGCCAGGCCAGAAGTGTTTTCTGCAAAAGACATACTTGTTTAAAAATCTTTCTCCACAAAAACCAGTTTTGTACATAAGCCTAAATCAAATGCTACAGGAAGAGCAGTATTTTCCATAGAAAGCTCTCCTATCAGTTACCATGGGATTTGCACATCAGAGCAGCATTTTGGCATCTTAAATTAAGTTCTTGTTTTGTTGTTTTTATAAAGTTTATTTACAATAGCTAGTTTGGCAATTTATATCCTTACTGCTCAGGTTGCCACAAAAGTACCATGACACTGAGGGCAGTCTGGTATTTATTTCCATTGCCAAGGACGGCAACAGGTCATACACATG
>NW_008688617.1:0-8232 GCF_000695815.1 Acanthisitta chloris | reverse complement strand
GAATGCATTTTTTCAGCTTAGACTACCAAAGCTATAATTTTATATGCTTGGACAGAGCTGGGGCAGGCAAGAACTGCAGAGCTTTGCACACATGCAGCAGTCCACCATGGACATCAACCTGAAGGTTGTACATCAATTTTCGGCACGAGGTTTAGCTGGACTTGGTGTGATGCTTTGTTTGTGCCCTTCCAGCCAAGCAGTCCTAAAGAAAGAAACTGGCTCTTCTCTGGCAAATACAGCACTGTTAAATATGTACGGCCCAACTTCTATTTTTATTTCTAAATCCTACTGTAATTTGAGATGAAGTTGTTAGGAACAATCAAGCCGAAGCAAGAATCAAAATACGAGAAGGCACACAAAAATATGATTCAACAAGTTAGCACTGCACGTCCTAGTCTTTCATTGCTCTGTTACTGGATATTTACTCTATTTCAGAAGTACTCGAGAACCCACAGACCACTGACTATTCCCAAAGTCCCAAAGCTCTTGGGACATTGCTGGGTTTTGCCCTTTTGTTTTAATGAACATAACAGGAAACCCATATCTGCATCACATAGTACATAAAATATCTTTAACATCAGCATTCTGAAAAAAAAATATTTATTAATCTTGCTAGGAAAAACAAAATTGTGTACAGTCTGGAAGACAGTCACTGCTATGCCCTGGAGGATAATATTCTGACTTCCCACAACAAGGACCTCTAAACAGCACTGTGCAGACCTACACATCCCCGCCAAGAAGAGTAATGAAATAAAACATAACCCCAGCCATTTTAACAGAGCAAGCTGCTTATTAAGGTTTATCAACACACAAAAATGAACTTCATGACTGAAATATACTTTAAAGTCAGCTGTAATGGGAGGGGAAAAACTGCAGAGCTAGGGATGCTGGAGCTGGAAAAAAGCCACACTTCCATGGTGTTGGTTTTATCGTATCCAACAGCTTCTACGAGTCTTTCATGCTGGCTTTGAACAAGGCTCTCCCTCATGTTTGCATTTTAAATTAATATAATCCGTCAGAAAGGCACCACACACCCAATACTGTAGAATCCTACCTAGCCTCAGTGGTTCAGGCAATGCAGAACAAGAGAAACCTTACCATACTGCCTTTCCAATTTTCCAGAAAAGATTATCTGTAAAAGCCTATCTAATTCTGAAAAGATAAAATGATTTAAAAAATACGAAATTATGGATTCCATGAGAAAGCAACCGGATTCGAGCAGAGGTGAAGACAACCCACTATTACGAGTAACTTACAAAGTCAGGAAACACAATTCCTCCAAAGCACCAAGCAGAGTTTCTAAATAGCATTAGGAGTCAAACAAAAAAATAATCTTTTTCTTTATTTGTAGTGGTTTGACTGCAGTATTTTGCCTCTCTTCAAATGATTCAAGCTGAAAGGAACTGCAATGCATCTGGGTAACTGCTTATTACTATGTGACATCCTTCCAAGGCTCTGAAGAAAAAAAAATAATTAAGACATGTTATACATGTATTTACTATATGCGACCTACCTTGTCTGAATAGCCTTCAAGGCATGACAGCCTTTGAAATACATCTTGCAGGTTTTTCTTCAGTTGACTTAACCGACTAAAACCATGCAGAAGGGCAGAAAAGCCAGGTTTTAACCACTGCAGCTGAAGCCAACACACAAAATTTCACCTTGGGAAGGTAAAATGATACCTAGAGGTCTTGCTGCTGCCATGGGTTTCCTTTTTTTTCGCCCAAAGAGAGTCTGCTTGGGAGCAGTGGGAATCCTGGCAGCACCATCCTCTCCGGAAGAGGACCAAGTAATTACCTTCTCACTCTAAGTCCTAATTCCCTGCAGCAGGCAGACAGGGCAGGGGGCTAAGCAGCCCATTTCACTTTAGATGGATGGCTTTAAGCAGGCTTTGCTTCAAACAGCAGGATGTAGTGCTGTTCAAGCAGGGTGGCTGCTACGAAGAGGCAGAGGTGAGGGAATGCAGCTTCAGACAATGGTAGGTTTAGTGCTGCTAGCGCATGACTGTGTTCAGAATGAAGACTAACCGCATTTTTTAAGCTATGTAGTTAACTTCTATAAAAAATGCAAAACTTCAGACTCTAATATGAGTTACAGTGAGCCTTCTGGGTCAAATGCATGTCGTTTTGTTTGCTTGGTTGGATTCTTATGTCTTCTCCTCTGCAGTCCTAAATATACTACCAGAACTAATCCCCTAAAGCACAAACAGGCTTATTTCTGACCAACATCAAGAGAAAGACTGAATTACCAGAGTACTTTAAGATTTACAGGACTGCCAAGAATTTTTATTTGCCCATCTCACTGATCTACCTACCTGTTGCCACCTGATTAATATGCCTGAAAAGGAGAAAAAAACCCTAATACGTTCATGGATGAAAACGTGCTTATCCAAAACTGATGCATTTTTTCTGGTACCTAAAAACAAATCACAAAATGAGAGGTCACATGGTTCATGCATCTCGGGTAACCACTACCACATTTTCATTCTGTCCTCTGACATCCAGTATTGTCTTTTTATGCTTTGACCTCTACAGGGCAGATAGAGTTGTTTGTGAAATGATCGTACACTACCTTGCATTAGTGATGCTCTATTTTATTTTGGAACTCATGTAACCGCATACATCTTTGATGTACCTATTTGTGTCAGAACATGAAGTGATAGATATTATACTACAGTCTACACATTAACAGGAAAGCGCAGATCCTGTCCATAAATTACATCACCTCACTTTGTTCCCTTAAATTTGCTTTCCAGCAGCCCTGAAATACCACATTAGTTAATGACCTATATAAGCAGGTCTTTTTACCCCAGTCAGGACAAATGACAATAGCCACATGAAAATAAACTCTTCTTTTTTCTTGTCTCTGAACATGAAATACAATCTGAAACCACAAAGGAAACAAAACCAGGTGGCAGAGGACAGCTGGTACCACAAGGGGACTGTGCCAAAAGCCTCTGAAAATCTGCATGACCTACAGCCTAGACATCATTCTCTGTGATCAGTACCCAGAATTCATGAAACTGTTCACCACTTTATCTCACAGGAACTCAACATGCCCACGGAGTCCCAGGCAAACAGGGTAGATGGATGGAAGAGATGCAAGAAAGGGTGAGCTGTGCTCACCAAATGCCATGCCAAACCCTAGCAAAGAGCAGAGGTTGATAGCAGTCAGGAACACTGCTATTTTGCAATGGCATTTTGGTCTTAGATTTTTACCATGCCTAAAAATCAAGACTCTCCCTGTCGCCAAGACATACGTAAGTTAGCCAAACCTTTTGAAGTCAGTTTTCTATTTAATTATTTTTTTAAAGGAACTGCTTCTACATTTGAAAAATAAAACAAAAAAACCCTCATACAAACAGACAATCAAAAGAGGAGCCTTGGTTTGGCGTACACACATATGCACACAAGCTCCTTTCTTTAAATAAGACAGCCTTACGATCCAGTCACTGTATCACCCACAGCCACTCTCGTGACCTTACACCATTTCATATATTTATCACTCTCTATTTTATTTTGTCTTTCTGAAAATACAATCCTCCAACACATAGCTTCTACTCCCCAAATAATGGGATATGTTTCATGGACTGCAAAAGAAGAAATGAATTTATTCTTCAACAAACACAGCAGGGTAAGAGTATTTAAAACCATTCCCTCTCCTCTCCTAAAGCTTGACCACATATAAAAAAAGCTATGCATCACCAATTAGACACAGTTAACAACGTTAATGTTTTTATTATTTCTTCTGTTTGGGATGTGGAATAAAATTATTATGGACAAGATGTTAAAAAATGGAATTTAAAGATAGCTTTACAAGCCTAAAATGAAAAGTGCTCTCATTTTCAGAAAAAAAGAAGTGCCAAATCTATCATTAAGGAAAACAAAAGTGAAACCTTCAGATCTCAACTTCCAGTTAAAAAAAATAAATAAATAAAAAATAAAAAAAGGGAGTGCAAGACTTTTCATCTGAGGCTGTACAGCCCACGTAGGCTGGAGATAAAAAAGCCACTCACCAAACAATTCTGCATTCATTGCAAGCCTTTAGCATCCATGCTTTGTTCTGAGTCATTGCTTTTCAGTTTCTCACCCCATGAATGAAACTCTGACCCACACAAACTTAAGTCTTGGCAAGACCAAAAAAAAAATGTTCTGTTTTCTTGATAAAACTGGGACAACCTGTCTTTCTCATGGAAAACAGTGTCACCTCTTTCCTCTGCAATCAAAACGTGCTCATCCATCTAGCAACCAAACGTCATCTCCCCCATCTTCTGCAGAATCCTTCAAAACCCAGAGTCTATCTGTTTTGTCATGTATATTATAACTGTTCAAAACACATCTTATCAGACAACTCAACCAGTGCAATACTGTAATACGAATTGCAGCAATGCTGTACATAGGCACTCCCCATACCAAGACTTTACTGCCATTCAGCTCACATTGAATGCCACAAAAAAGTCAAAGGACAGCGGAAACACAAATGTAAATTTGACCAGCTCATTTCTTCAAACATTTTTAATTTACTTTCTTCAATAAGAAACTTTATGTAATGTGGTATTACTACAGCATTAAAAGCCTCCTTTGAACAAACTTTGTTCTGATGCCTCATTTTTCACAACAACCTGTCTTATACTTGCTTTACTGACACACATTATCCAGCAGACAATAAACACACACTTGGAATAGGCAAGTGTTTTTGACAAGTGAGGTGTCTCCACCTCTTGTCTCTGTCCTTCTACCTCTCCACTTCTTGTTAGAGCTTTACACTGTCAGCAAAAGGCTCCTTCTTTATGCTTCACCTTGAGAACACCTAGACCCATAATGCATGCGTGTAGCACAAACACAGCTATAGATTATACCCACAAGTCTGTGCACCTGATCATTTTTATTTCACAGACAGACTGGACTAGTTTTGAAACCCTCTAGCAATGTATTTTCATCATTGCTTTTAAGTCTTCCAAAAGAAATAGAAAATGCATCAAGTATATTCTTACTTAAGAACTATTGATTCTTAAGAATCAATTATAGTATAATTTGATTTAGGATGCCAGTTCAAGTTTAAAAAAAACCCCCAAAACAGGCTTATTCACATTTCAAGAAGAAAACAACCTAGACCAGCGTAATAACTAAGAAAACAGAGCATAAAGATATCAGACCACAAGCCTCTCCCCCAGAACATAGGGAACTCAAGGCAATTGTCAAACTGCGTTGATTTGTTCCACACAATTGAAATCCAGTTTATACAATAAAATCAACATTTTGTCAAAAATGTGTTGATGTTGAGTGTGAAAACACTAATCAAACAGGCTTTTGTCGGTGGCTGCAAGAAGAATGCGCCTGCCACATTAATAAACTCCAACTTGTGGGTTAAAAAAATTAATAGATTTGTTCTCAGGATTGTAAAGAAAATCTGCCAAATATAAAATGAGACAATGCTGTCATCTCGTGTCTGCAGACAGGCTCTGTGCCTCTTAGATAATTTTGAAATATGAGCAATACAAAACTAACTGATCTCTGGCTGCTGTTCAGAAGCTACTAGGCAGCACTAAACAGGTAACTACCCTCATCCACTACAGATCACTACAGCTCTGAAAAGTTAAAAGCAGCAGCAATGTAGCAATTCTGAGGGTGGAACTACCTCACGCTCATTTTTCTTCAGTCACAGCAAATAACATTCAAAGATGTTATCTTCCCGCCCGATGCCATCAGAGCACATATTACATTGTCTCTTTTATTGGTCATCTGGCAAAGAAATTTTCAGGGAATAGCAAGAAATACTGTTTTTTTCTATGAATAACAGCCCTTTTTGTGGTCACAGGGAATGCACGTGCACCCCAAACACTGTGCAGTACAGCTGGTGGACAAAGCAACAGGCTTGAAGCCAAAACTTTCATTCTCACCTACATTGTTTTTTGAATTATCATGGTAGCACTAACCTCTTGGAAGTCAATAATTAACCTCTCACTTTCATAACTGACACCCACTACTAAAAATTACAGCTAGCTGTCTTCTAATTCAAAGACCACAGGATATCTCCTGCACCCTTCCTTCATTCCAGAGTGACTTAGTATGCTGCTAAACTTCATACTGCCATGATGGGTAACACCACGGCTTTGCAGTCATCCCTGGCTAATCTGAAGTCAGTATAACCTCATAGAATGGTTTGGGTTGGAAGGGACTTTAAAACATCATGTCATTCCACACACTCCAGGGGCCAGGACATCTAGGACTAGGTTACTCAAAGCCCTGTCCAACCAGGCCTTGAACATTCCAGGGATAGAGTGTCCACAACTTCTGTGGAAAGGAGCTACTCTGGAACTTCTTGAAAGGCTATCTGGCCTTTCCCTTTCTTGGCCACTCACTGATACCTCGTGCTTCCAACCTACCTGTCTTAAGTAAATGGTATTAGGGTTGCACAGTAAAGCAAACGAGGGAAGCAATTTGGAAATAATCCAGAAAAGGTGGGGGAAAAGCAAGTTTAACACCAGTCAACTCCCTGATTCTGTTTGCTGTGTGGCTGCACAAACAGTTGTGCTACCATGAGGACAAAGGAGAGAGGAAGGAAAGAGGGGTCGAGGCTTCAAGAGAATAGGATCACTTCTCTCAGTAGCAGTGCCAACTTACGTTGGCTGAAAGTCACTATGGCCTGAGATGGAAAATGAGGTCGTCTTAAAATAACAGCTGTGAAAAATACTTTCTAAGCTAATATGAAACACGAGATTCATATGGACTGAGCTTAAGCACAGCCCAACAGCTACAGACCTGGACAGACTTAGCCAACCAAGTCTCAATGACTGGTAACAAAATTCGGGAGGGGGGAAAAATCCACCTTCTTTTCCTTTTGATACCTTAAAAAACCCTGCCTGTTAGTCAGACACTTGCCAATCACATTGCTGGCTCTGCATTTACTACCCTTACTGCAGCTTGAAATCATGTCTTGAGCAATGCTTGAGTGAGGGACATACTCTTTATTAAGAATATATCCCTTTTTATTATTAAGACATATAAACGGTTTAGTCAGAAAGAACATCCCAAATGTAAATGTACGTAGCATTCTGCATGCTCACTAGGGTACTAGAGATCCACTATCTTAAAGCATGAGATTGTTTTACAAACTTATGGCACCAGCACAGACCTCCCCCAAAAATATATTTGATTCAGCATCTTCTGCCAACAGCAGAAACCTTGGCTCTCCTCAGTCCATATGATCAGACTCCTCAAAGGACATTCTGGCTCCTCCCCTGTCTAATATTATCCCCTCCATTTCATGCTCCTCCTGCGTGCTCTCTCCTGGCAGAGCACAACAGCCGCAGCAGTTGCCAACAAGTTAAGCACAGCTACCTCCACTCGGGATACTGCCTGCCTTATTGCTGGGGATGGCTTAAGCCAGAGCTATGTATGCAACCTAAATCCCTCCCACATATCTGGCAGTATGTTGGCTCAAATAAAAACTGATATAGTGAAAACTTTTCAGACATTTTCCTAGTACTTTCTATCCTCTCTACTTAAAATAAGCAACCAAAGAAACATAAGCAACTGTCCAGTAGATCTAGCAAGTCAGCTAAGTGGTTTCAGTAAAATCCAGCATTTCTAATTGCACGTGTTTTTCCTCTGGTTCGTGAAAACTGAGAAGGTGTCCTAACTCCACCAAAGGACTGTTATCAAAAGGCCTTTTTCTTGCTGTCACTATGCTAAATCGATTATCCTTGTCAAACCGGCATCACTCGCACACTCTAAACAGTGAGGAGAAAGAAGTCTGCTGCACATTTGATGTGCGAGCCAAAGCCTGTTCGATAGTCAGGGAAACACGGTCTTACTGTCAGGTCTTTTCTTCCAGTTGGCACTTCATCAACAATGTCCCCACCCAAACCCAGTGTTGTTTGCAGCACTACTGCATATGCCTGAGCACGGCCAGGTGTCCTTAGCGTGACCCGCAGGCACACAGCAGCCGGGCCCGCTGCTCACGGGCGATGCTTTCTGCACCACCGGGGGCTGCGGGGCAGCGGCATCTTCACCACTCCGTTCCTGTCCGACGCTTACACCACCGCAGGGACGCCTTAAAACAAATGCTGCGGTTTGCTCCGGGAGCAAATCGTGCCCTTGCCACTGAGCTGCTGCGGGATGCGAGGCCTCCCCACGCAGGTGGGACGGGAGAAGAGCAGCGGCTGCATCTCCCGCGGCACCGCGTTCCGCGGAGGTTGGTACCCGCGGCCGGCAGGTGTGTGCCGTGCGC
>NW_008688616.1:0-1194 GCF_000695815.1 Acanthisitta chloris | reverse complement strand
TAGCAATCAGAAATTCTCCCACAAAGAGCACACAAAGTAAAGAAATTCACAGTAAATTATTAATTTTCAGAAATAACCTCCCCTGCTATGGAGTCCAAAGTAAAACTTTTGGGTCTTGCTTGTGGGTTTAGACCTTGGTGATTTCTGGGTGCTCTAGGACATTACTCTTAGGTTCAGAGACATGTGCAATGACCTGCACATTGCAGGAGTCCAGTGCTTACCTCATCTGGGCTAGTCCCAGCTCTTGGGTTTTTTTATTATCAGAAACGAGTGATTACTCTTAGGTTCAGAGACATGTGCAATGACCTGTACATTGCAGGAGTCCAGTGCTTACCTCATCTGGGCCAGTCCCAGCTCTTGGGTTTTTTTATTATCAGAAATGAGTGTGAGATTTTGAGCTTCTGCTTTGCAAGGAGGACCTTGTGGAGGTATTTGCACACAGCCCCACACAACAGTACTGCCAGATAATACAAATTAACTGGGAATTTTTCTCATGTCTCTGAGGACTGCATGGCCATGTGCCCCTCTCTGTTGTTCCTTACACTATGCAAGCCTGGTCTGTCACCATAGTGAATAACAGCCCAGTTTAGAGCAGTGGAAAGTATTTGTTCAGCTTTTTTAATGCATTGAGTGCCAGGAAGTATTGTTGTCCTGATAAAAGTGATGTCTGATGCTTCATAAACTCATTCAGTACAGTCAGGAGGGACCTTTTAACCCTTTGAAATCACTACAGCTTGCTTAACATACCTTGAGGCCTCAGTGTCTTTCCAGATACCCTAGGATTGAGGTTTTAAAGTGGAGTGGTGGCAAAGGAAATGAAAATCAAAGCACTGAAATACCTGCTCAGATGAGGTCAAATGGAAGTTAGGGATGTATATATTTATCATCAGAAACCACTGTAAAGCTTCAGCTGATCATACTGTCCCTAGATGGGCTGACCAGAAGTTGGGACATTTTCTTAGAAGTTCCCAAAACCAAAGCGACACAAATGTGACTTTGACTTTTATGGAAAGCTCAGTTTTACAGTGTTTACCCAGAGCACTGAAAGTTTTACTGGATGGCAAAGGAGTACATGAGAGTTTCTGCACAATACACTTTGGAGACTTTTTCTGCCAGGTATTTACAGTGACATGGGGCAAGTTCAGGTCCACTACCTTTGAGCTTCACTTTTCTCCACAAGTGTTAATCATCATG
>NW_008688615.1:0-561 GCF_000695815.1 Acanthisitta chloris | reverse complement strand
GTCTCACCACCCTCATAGGGAAAACTTATACCTAAGATGTAGCCTCTTTCAATTTATCCCCATTACTCCTTGTCCTGTCCCTGCTGCTCCTAACACAGAGTCCCTCTGCAGCTTCCCTGGAGCCCCTTCAGATCCTGGCAGGTGCTCTGAGGTCTCCATACAACCTTCTCTTCTCGAGGCTGAACAGTCCCAACTTTCTCACCCTTCCATGTCCTTCTTGGAACTGTTGGAGCAAGTCCAGAGGAGGCCACGAAGTTGCTAAGAGGACTGGAGCATCTCCGAAGGTGCTGCAGTCTCTGATCAGCTCCGTGGCCTCCTCTGGCCTTGCTCCAGCACTTCCATGTCCTTCTGATGCTGGGGACACCAGAACTCTGTGCAGCACTCCAGGCCTTGGAAGAGCAGAGTAGAGGGGGAGAATCACCTCCCACGACCTGCTGCCCACACTCCTTTGCTGAGACACTGCCACAGGTTGCCCAGGGAGGCTGTGGCTGCACCAACTCTGGCAGTGTTCAAACCCGGGCTGGCTAAAGCCTCGAGTAACCTGATCTACGGGAGATGCGG
>NW_008688614.1:100671-104340 GCF_000695815.1 Acanthisitta chloris | reverse complement strand
TCTTCGGCCCGGGACGAGAAAGTTGCCGCGAGTGCCCCGACGGTGCGGTGGTATTAGACCTCAAGCGACCATGAAATTTCCTCGGTAAAATCAGCAGGGTCAGAGTATTAGCTGTAAACTCTTTAAGGGATTTGCATAAAACTGTTTGGAAAGAAATTCCCGACGCTAAAACAACTTGAGAGCGAGCGGGGAAGCTACCTTTATTTATTTATTTTCTTTTTTTTCCCCCTAAAGATCTGGTAATGAGGACAACCTGATTTTGATTATTAATTTTGGTATCTTTTTACCAAGAGTGTTTTGACCGCCGAAACTCTGAATGTTTTCCAGATAAAAGCCCCTTTCATTAAATGCAGGGTGCTTCTGCCAGAAACGATTCGCAAAGCCCCGTAGTTACTCACGTTGTCATAAAACGATCGTTTACACAAACGTTTCTGATACTGTTGCCTTCCAAGGGACTTAGAGAGGAAAAAGAAAGATGTTTATCTCTTGCTTTAACTTTTTTCTTCCTTCAAGAAGCTGTAGCACTGTGATCAATAAATGAACATCCATACAATTACTTTTCTTATTTTTCTTTTCTGACGATGGATTCCCTGCGGTCAGGTTTCCAGGCAGACTCAAGCACAGGATTCCTACCATGATAAAAGCAGAGAGCACCCCGAGGAAGGTGAGAAGCACACAGTCCTGTCTTACAATGTTGTCCCTCTTATTAGTCCCTCTGTGGGCATCCACACGGTCCTCAAACTGGAACTTGGTTTATTTTGGGAAACATAAATTTAGCACCTTTGGGGAAGGGGTTTGTGAGAGTGCTTTCAAAGTGCATTTAAAAAGGAGATGACCACACAGCACATTTATCATGAGTGACCAAATGGTATTTCAGTTGTTTAGAAACTGATAAGTAGGCCAAATGGATCTTTGCTACAAAAATAGCTATTTTTAGGGTATCGGTTTAGACACATCTATCTCTTCACTCATACAGTGCAGAGTGCATTCAGAAACTCTGGTTTTCTTCCCCATAGCCAAAGTCTGTTGCTTAAATCTCTTCCAAATCTAAGCATGAACAGACCTCTTGCTTTTTTTAATGTACCAGCTGGTTAATTTTGATTGAGGAGAACAGAGGAAATAGCAGAGTTTGTTGAATATCACTTAGGAAGCTGGACATGCGTACAAAGAATGTGTGCTGTGAGGGATTGGAGATTATGTTTAAAATTAAATTCTTATCACAAACTAAACCAGATCATTAATTCCATATAAAGACAGACACAGTTCAGTCCTGGTGCTTTCTGGGACTCTGTGGTGGTCTTTCTCCAAACTAGTCATTAAATAGCCTAACAACACTGATGTCCAAGCTCAATACCTTTTTGACAGTAAAGGGGCAGGAGTTCAGCTCTGGATAGTTTTCTTTTCAGCCCTGCATCCTCTTCAAACTTCACTTTCTAATAGTATCTTTATCAGTGAGCATATAGGTGGGAGACCTGTTCACTCCCTTTTGCAGGACCTAGACCCAAATACTCCCAAATTTTCAAATTTTCCTAACAAGTAGCTCACTTAACTTGGCTTCCCTCTTGAGTGTAGTGCCATGTGTGTTCAGTAGTCCCCCTCCCAAATCATTAGGATCTCCTTCCAAGCCGTCCCCTGCCCTCTAATTGTTCCCAGTGAGCGTGGCCAGAATGAATTTGTTGCTGCACATAGTGGCTCAGCAAGACAAGGAAATTGTTATATCTAGTCATCACTGCCCTGTCCTGCCTTTCCTAACAATGATGTTGGAAACCCATACTGGCAATACTTCTGAATCCGCAGATCCTAGAGGCATGTATAAAATCAGGGAAAACTGCTACTTGAGAAATGTCATGTCATTGCTGATGTTTCTGCCTTGATTTGAATGGAGACTAGCAAAATAAATTGGTTATTCTGAGGCTATTCTGTATTTTAAACATAAATTGCTCATGGAGAATACTTGCACTTTTAAGAATTAATTCCTCCTAAAAAACCGTTATTACAAATTGCTTTGGACCACTTTCTGTCCATGAGTTAGCAAACATTTTGCATGCACAACATTTTTATATATGCACTGTACCTGTTTAAGTGCTCTAACTCACAAGAAATGCATATGTGGGGAATAATGTAATGATTGTTTTCTCTTCCATAGGAAAGCATCCAGACAGTGGCTTATACAGCAAGGGACCATCATATTCTGGTTATTCTGGGTATATCATGATGCCAAATATGAATAACGACCCATACATGCCTAATGGATCTCTGTCGCCACCCATCCCCAGAACAGTGAGTTATCTCTTCCAAAGACTGGTTTTGGCAACCTGAGTTTTCTCCTGTTTGGTCTGCAGAGCCTGTTCATGCTGGGGTCTTTTGGGTAGCTTCAGTTACAATGAAGGTTGAGCTTCTGCTGTTCAGAGCCTCCGTCCACTGGAGTTTGAGAGCTCTTAGAGGTGTTGGTCGTGATCAATGTGGAAAAGCTGAGATTAATGTCTGTGAACGGGGCTGGGGGCTTTGTGGGGGGAGCCTTGGCTTACGACTGTAGGATAATGTATGGCAGAATGATGTAAATGCTGTCTTTGTAGTGACTGGGACAGATGTGAATTTTCTGGCTTTAACTCTTCGTTTGTTGAGGAAACTCAAGGGACTGGAAGCAGAACTGCTAAAGTTGCATGTCAGTAAGATGAAAAGATTGGATTTTTTTTTTGCCTTCAGATGTGGCACTGCTTTTTGTTGATTGATATTTATTTCTGCCATCAGTGGGTCTGCATGAATGCTTTATATATCTGGCAGCATTGCTTTGAAACATACTCTGTATCTTCAGCCACAAATTATGATATGGCTGTTTAGGAATTAATATCAACCGTGATACAGTAGTTACAGCTTTCCTTTATGTTGTGGTGAGCACTTTCTTCCAGGTTGGTCCCTCAGTGTAGATGCATGTTAGATGGATTTTAATGTATTTTTAATTTCGGACAGTCAATTTCCATTTATTTTTGTAAACCTCTTGGTATACATGTAGAGCAACAATGTTCAAATGAGCTGTGGAATTATATTAGTAGAACCAGAATGGAATGGGAAACAATTTACTTGTAGGCATCTTGCTGAAAAAATGTTGGTGCCATTGTATGTGCTGTGATATGAAAGTTGGATGCTGTTACTTCCCTGTGATAAAGCAGTTTTCCTTCTTATTGGCTCTTAGATTTTTACTTGGACATCTCTGTCAAACAACTGACATTGTTTGCTCTCCAGTGTTCTTGATTTTTATTCAGGGTTGTGGCTTTTGACTTCAAAAACCAAAAAGAGGGGACCTAATCTGTATTGGTAATTTGACAGTAGCAAAACGTGTTAAATTAGTGTATGTTTGGAGTCAGAATGACAAGGTGTTTTGGTACTGGGAAACACACGGATCTGTCCTTTCTGTGTGTCACTGTTTGCATTTGAAAGATGCAAAAACTCATGCAATATATTGCTTTCTATAGCTCTGGGTGTTTTTCTGTATAAATTCCAGTTTAGAGGCCTACAGCCATTTAGGGTGAAGCATGATGACCGCAGTCTGTTGATATTTGTTGTTGTAAATGCTGATCTACAGAAAACTTCTGTTTGGCTGTATCGTGGGGAAAAGGATGAAGCTTTTTGAGAGGGCACTGAGACTCAAACCTGCCCTTTTGAGGGCTG
>NW_008688614.1:100400-100634 GCF_000695815.1 Acanthisitta chloris | reverse complement strand
TTACCTTCCTAAGAAATTCCCTAGTGCTGGTGCATGGCTTTGAACAACAAAATCCAATTTGATTATTCACTGAGGATTTTCTCCACATATGCGTGCCGTGGGGCCGCCGCTCTTTACTGATCTGGCATCAGTGCCCCCAGAATATCATCTTCTTGCAGAGGCTCTTGTCTCAGGTACTTGAGGAACTCCCCTTCGTGGGTACAATCGAGGGGATGAAGGGGGCAAAACGCATCT
>NW_008688614.1:99667-100365 GCF_000695815.1 Acanthisitta chloris | reverse complement strand
TAATTCAGTTCAGTGCTGCTCTTGCATGTTAGAGCAGCACCGCATTTGCAATAAAATAGTGCTGTTGCAAGGCTGCAATGTTGACATAAGCCTGGAGTTCTTTCAGTCAAACCATAGGGCTACACGCTTGAGTTATTAAATAATTTTTTTGTTTAATTGAACTATAATCTTTGTTAGTCTCCTGGCTGACAGTTGGGTTTTAATGCGTGCGAGATCAAAACGCCGCATCCAGGAGATGAGATGCTTGCTCGCTTCGTGGCTTACTACGGCTCCAGCTCGGCACGCTGCTGCTCACCTTTGTGGGGTCACAACCACTGCCCTGCAGGTTTGCTCTGGCTCCCCTTTACAGGGCAACGTGCCAGGGCTGAGGGGCAAGGAGCAGCTGAGATCAGCAAGCACCGGAGGTGGAGGTCTCCCCTGGGGTGTCAGTCCCCAGCCATTTGTGCATGGTGTGTACCTGTGCCCTGCTATTTGCATGACAAAGACGCTTCTTGTTGATGCATCTGTTGCCTGGAGGTGTTAGCCAGGATTAAAAAGCCACCCTGGGGCGCTGAATCTTTTTTCCACCTTGGAAGGACCTGCTGCCTGTAAACTGCCCCGGGGGATGCACCCCTGGGGAATGGTGTCCAGACACAGGACAAGGACCATCTATGACGGAGGCAGCCTTGGCTGGCTATGCTATGGCAGAGGCAGCAAAG
>NW_008688614.1:82505-99616 GCF_000695815.1 Acanthisitta chloris | reverse complement strand
TTAAAAAAAGAAGGCAAATGCCTTACAAGATTGCTTTGTAAAATTAAAAATACAAATCTGTAGTTAAGTCACAACTTGTCTAATAAGCCATAAAAGAAGGAGGCTGAAGTGTAATTTCAGTGTGGCTTTTGGAAGGGAAGGGGTGTAGGAGAAGGATTTAGAATCTTCCAAAATATGCTATTTAGGTTAGAGTGGTTTTGTCTTTGCCATTCTCCTCCCCATCCCCCAAGCCCCCTTTTTTTAAAAAAAAAAAAATATCTTATTTTACTGGCAACTGATTTGCTTTTTGCAAATTGTATTTGTAGGAGCAGGAGAGTGTTAATTACAAGTTCAGGTACAAGCCTCATGCCGCAGTGTGTATTCTTATCAGATAGCTGGTTAAGTGGAAAAGCAAAGCAGTTGGTTTGGGTGGCTGCAGAACTGGCATGTGATGGTACTAAAACTGCAGTAACACCTGGTGAATGTGCATCCTGTGTGCTCGAGATATCTTTTGGTGTTTCTCAGCATTGCAGAGGTACTGAAGACAGGAGATGGAGACAGCTGTTTGTCTTCTAACGTGTGGGTTTTTTCTTACTCTTTGGTTAGCAAGACTAGTTTTGGGGTGGCAAACCTTTCTCGTCTGTTTGATGGGAACGTGGGAACAGGGCAGGTGACTCAAGAAGAATAATTTCTCTGTGTTGGAAATTCATTCAGAAAATCATTTTGTCTTTGTTTGTCCCTAATTCGCCATGAAGTAAATTTCCTATGGAAAGAGAGGATTTCTGCAACCTCCCTTTTGTCTGTTCTTATGAATTCTCGGGGTCTATGTTTATTTCTTCATGTCTCAACTGTCTCTTTGTAGCAACTTGGGTGTATTAAATAGGTCGGAGGATACAATCTTACAGCAACTTGCAAAACACAACATAGCTGTTTGAGAATGAGGAATTCTGCTAAGAGAGTTCGAATGCTAAGAACAACACAGGACCCCCCAACCCAGAGTTTGTTTATTACTTGTGTGCTTCTTCATGGCAGGGGGTAGGGAGTTAGTTTCTGTCTTGAAGAGCTAATGTCACAGGAGAAACTGTGAGGATAATAGGGACAGAAGGAAGGATGAGCTTGTTTCCCTAGCTGCATCTTGCCATCCCTCTGAAAGCAGGCTGATTCACTTGTTTGTGGGGAATTTTTGGGACCCCAAAAGGAATGCATGGAAGCTGCAGAAGGACACAAACCTGATTTTTCATTATAGTGTCTTTCCCTGAGAGTTTGCTTCTGCTGACTATGCAATTGTAGGGACTTGCTGGGAGCTGCGGTCAGCTGAAACCTCCCTGGCCCAATATGAAATAGGCTTTTACAGCACAGATGTTTGGGCTCAGCTTCTGCTCCCATATCACCCATCAGAAACCTCTGTACTAATTCTCAAGTCAGTATCTGAGCAGGATGTTTGGAGGGGCTTAGTCAGCTGTGCTCTTGATGCAAATCTCCTTTTTTTCCCTGCTGCAACCCCAGACCCATGCCCAAGGAAATGAGTTGCATGGGCAGCGGAGGGACTTGACAAGTCAGAGCTGCTCATCCAGCACTGAGGCTCTGCAGCTTCACCCTGCACAGTGCACGTCTTCTCAATGAAGTTGAATGATGCCAATTAGCTCCTTAAATAACTTCAAAATCAGGCACTGAGGAGCATAAAGCTTCCTGACTATGGAAGCAGAATTTGCTGGGGTTTATTTGAGTTTGCCCAGGGAGGAATTTTAGCACTGTTTTCTGAGGAACTCAGCAAGTCACGCTAAACGCCTGCACTGGGGAAGAATAGGAATCTGCTCAGTGCTAAGAGAGGGACCTCACTGCTGCAAACATATCTCTCTGAGCAACTCTGACTAAAGTATCACAGCTGATAAGACTAAGATATGAGTCAGGTCTATGTGAAACACAAATTCAAGCTGTGAATGGTCATGGGCTGAGTTTTGGTGGTGCTTTCTTTCTCCCCCTTAATGAAATGAATCCTCCATTTGTAAAAGCGGGCAGTAGAAGTTACTGCAGTGCCTCTAGGCTGTCGTTGTCTGAAGCTTGATCTGGTTGCTCATGATAAGACAGCATGATTCAGGCACAGTCTTAGGTATGTATGGTATGTTGGTACCATTGGCACATACTAGTGAAGAAAACACCATTTCTGCTTTCACTGCCTTCTCCTTGTCAGGCTGATGCAATTAGCAAATCTACCTAATTATGAATGGGCAAGGGAGAAAGAAAATGTTCTCCTGATATCTCAGTGCAGAGGCAGCAATTGCATGTGTGTGGCTTCAGCAGAGGCATTATCAAAAGCCCCACCCATTACAAATCATCAAAGTTGGAGCTTTTGTACAGCGATATGTGTGTATGCTTATGTCCTAAATATCTTTTTTTCTATATATCTAGGAGCTAATTCAATATAAACTGTAAATAGCTGCTGCTTACTTTTTAAAGTGGTTTAAAAGCAAAATGTCATTCCTGTCTCTTCTCCAACTTAATCCCAGCCCAGAAAAAAACATTAATAAGAATAGCTTGTTATGGGCTGCAAGTGCCAAGAAGGATATGGCTCAAGAAGAAAGCCTGAAGCTCCACAGGTTCAGGCATCAAAAGAGGAAAAGACTTTTTCCAGATAGTTGCAGTGCTGCATGGCTGCAGGCATAAAAGCCTGGGTACCGCAGGCCTGGCTTCTCCTGAGTACTTAACTTCTGTTTATAGTTAGGGAAAATGCCTCCCGATATGGGAAGGAAATTACCCACACAAAAGCATTTTACTGCTGCTGTAATATTTCTCAAGTCCTATTAGAGGCATGTGCTTTTTTTTGCTGGTAGTAAAACACCTTGTCTGTTAAGAAAACAAACGTTCAAGAGTCTGTTTTAATGTGGACGCTGAACATTTCGCCGCCTGAGGTCTGCACATTTTCTCCACCACTGTGATCTCCTGTGCTGCTCTTGCATGAATGGACAGTGATCCAGCATGTGGCTGGTTCAGGGGAAACACTTAGCTGTGCTGGGTGGTCTGTGTGTGGACCAGGTGGAGTCAGGTTGTCCTCAGCGTGTGTCCTCCTCACTGCTGCAGGGAAACCACATCCGTGATGCTCCAGTTGTGCATAAGTGGCTCCCACTTTCCCCAAGCTGCCCTTGTCCTGGCTAGCAGGCATTTATCTCTAAGCTGGTTTTGGCTGTAAGGCGTGTTTGGCTTGAGGACAGTTCTCATCTTGCTGTTGGGTTTGGTTCCTTCCTACAGGACACTGGTGGCAGGCGGCACAGCTGTTTAGCGTGCTGCTTCTGCCTGGGCAGTTGGGGATTAACATCTCTGTTGCTCTGGCCCTTCATAAGCATTAGATTCACTTAAGAAAATTGCATTCAGAATAACTTAATCTAGCAACCCAGTGGCTTCTATTTGAGACTTGGATCTTGTGGATATGTTTATTTAGTTTGGGTTTCCCACTTCAAAGGAATCTGTCCTCTCAGCAAGAAAGTGATTGAGCACTTAAATAAAAATGTATTCATTGAATCTTTGGGATTGAGCTAAAAGTGCAGTAGGGAGTTAACGTGCACCAACTGTGCTAATCAGTCAAGGATTGCCTTGTTCTCCTAAAGGGGAAGAAAAGTGGTCTGAACTACCTGAGGAAAAGTGGCTGGCCTTCCCCTGGCTTCTGGCAGTGGTGGTGCTTGCTTGTGCTTCAGGTGCATGAAGGACCTAGAATATCTTCACATGTGATCTTCAAAGTTACCAAATCCTTTGTGGAAAAGAGCATTTTCATGGAGCTGAAAGGTCGACTCAACAATTGTTTATTTCCTTTAAATGGCTGGGGATAGAGGTAAGATTGAGGCATAAAATCAATAGGACGAGCTTAGTCAGCAAAAATTACAAATGTGGAGTTACAGGGCTTTGATTGAATATTTGTAAAATGGAGTGTTTAACTTAAAAAGTAAGTGTACTGCTGTCACCAGCTGTAACACACAAACCAGAGAACTGCTTTGGCTAGGAGTTATTAGGCAAACCAGAGAGCGGTTAATTCCCCGAAGTGTCTGTCTATTCAAGCACTCTTAGTACTTTAGCCCTATACTTCAAATGGTGCTGCACAAGTCGGCAGGCAGGTCTGCTTCATCCAGGCCAGGGCAGGGGGAAGAAGTCCCTTAGGAGCCTGTGATTTCATGCACATGTTTGCCATAAAGTACCTTCTGAAAATGCTGGTGCAGAAGTGCACACGCACGTATGTGCATGGTGTGAGGCAGCCCTAGCAATGCTGCTTTGGCAAAGAGCAGAAGCAAGCTGTTTGCATGACCTTTGTTTTTTTTTTTCCTTCCTCCTCCTTGCTTTCTGAGTAGGGAAGCTTTAAAGTAGCTTGAACGAGGCTGCCGCTGCATGTCCATTGCAGTGTCAGGCACTGCACATACTCAACGGCCCTGCTCTGAGAAACCTGGAACTTTTGGGAGCTGCAGTGAACCTCACAGTGTCAGCATGGGAAGTGAGATTTCACGGAATTGACAGGCATGATGTTGAAATACCATGGATACTGATGGCAGCTCAGTTTCCTCCTTAGCTGACTTGAATGGAGGTCTGGATTGGGGGTGCAGGCATTATCCAAAGAAAACCAGTCGGGAAATTGTCTGATTCACCAGTTGCTCAGAGCCAATGCTCTGTCTCTCTGACTGGTCACTTAGCTATGCTATAAGGCTCTATTTCTTCAATTTTCTGCCTTTTTCTGTATTTCAAAACTGCCTCAAAGATTGATCTTTGTGACTGTCTGTTGTCTCTCCGCAGTTTTGGCATATCTTCCTGCCTTGATCTTTCTTCATCCCTCCCAAATCTTGCATTGGCAAGCTTTGTCTAGCATAAAAAAGAGCAATATGAAGGTGACGATTAAAGGTATCAACACCTGTCAAACGCAGACTGTGCTCTGGGAGAAGGCCTTTTCCCTGCTGATGTGCTAAAACCCAGATAAACAGTGTCCAGTGATGCAAATGTGTTTACTTTGTTAAAATGCCACTGTCCAGTGATTTGTTGAGGGTCTGTTGTTTCTAAAGTTTGAGTAGTGTTGTATCAGTTTTAGGAAGCTGCAGTTACAAGTGGTAATTGTGGTTTTGGTTGCACTTTTCCCTGCCCTACAGTCCTTCATTGCAGTTTTGTATCATTCCCGTGTACCCACACAGTGAGCAAGGTTCCTGCCACCAGCCCATGTTCTGCCCCACGTAGCTGTGCCGCAAAACACCATGGTGCGTCTTCCCGATCAATTTTTACAAAGTGGCTTCATTCTCACATCCATGTCCTCTCTTCAATTTAGGGTTTGTGGCAGCTTGTTTCATCATATGACACTCCTTGTCGTCTGGTTGGCAGCATTTCAGTATCTTAAATTGAAGAAACACTTGTTTGAGAAATTGAGATGGAGCAGGAGACTAGCCAGGCTTGACCCAGTGCAGAGACCCTGCCGAACTGGGGGGGACTGATTTCTCCCCTCAGCATCTGCATGTTAATTAGCCCCTGTGAAGGGTAAAAATTGTCCCTATGTTCGCATACAGGTCTTCCTTTTTCAAATACAAATGCACGTGCACGTTCAAACTCTTGCGGAGCTTTTGGAAGCAGTGTGGGAGGGAGTGAGTGGGTGAAGGTCAGGTGTGGGAGCTCAGGGTGGTGGGGCAGGTCTCCTCCAGCCTCCTGGAGATCAGCACAGAAAGGAGAAGTGAGCTCACCCAGTTGGCATTGGGAGAGTTTTTGAGGATATTGAGGAGATAAACCATACGTTGAGCATACCAGAATACATTTTGAAAAACAGAAGCAATTAAAATAATTTACCCTGAAGAATGCCCCTTGTTTCACTGCCCTCTGACACTAGCATGCTGGGCTGTATTTGTGTATTTGCTGCCCAATTGCCTCCTGCATACAACTGAAATCCAACTTGAAAAATGAGTTTGAACTGAGCATGTTCGATTTGGAATATTTGTTACTCAAAACCTTCTCTCTCGCACATTATTTCATGTCTTAAATACCTCTGCTATTGATAGGAAAGGAAGCTGTGCAGGATTTCAAGGGAAAAAAGAAACAAAACTTTAAAAAGCTTAGCTCTTAAGTGTGTGGATTTTCAGGTTTTGTTGAGAATTTTTTTTCCCACTTGGTTATTTTCAGGATATTTCTAAGATAATAGTGCAGAGATCCTGTTTTAGATGTAAATCTTCATAAAGAAGGTTCAGAATAGGAGAACCACAAGAAAATGCTAATTTATTAGGCAACTCCCCAGCCAGTTTGACAGCACTATTACAAACACTATTTTTTTTAAAAAAAAAAAAAAGAAACTGGCAACTATAATCTTCTTATCAGAGTGACCTGTAAAAGGATGACATCATACTTTGGAATAGGGAAATATTGAGAGACTGTAGGAGAGCTGGTCAAAATGCTGTTTTGCTCGAAACATTTTTTTTAGTTCAAGAACCCTTCCAAAATGACTTGTGTAGGAAGCTTTCCCTATTTATTTGAAACTTTAAATACTTACTTTTATTTCTTTTTCTTTCTAAAGATATGTGTGTAAATGAGAATAATACAGTCTAATGGGGCAGAACAAAAAATATTCAGTTGGGAAACATGACTTAATCAAAGCCAGTTCAGAAGCCCCTGTGTTTGGGACACAGGCAGACTTATCAGGAGAAGATCTCAGAGATGAGTTTGTGGTGCTCCTCTGCCAGCTCTGGCTCCAGGACTGCAAGTAAATAGAGTCAGATAGTTAAACAGTTGTGCTCACTGCTCAAAAAATACCCTCCTCCATTAAATGACTCTTTATGACCAACATCTAGTGGACAAATTATTTTTTCAGGTTCAGTCATCAGAAGAGCCTGCAGGTGGGTCTTGCATTTCTCTTCTGGAGGTGATGTGTCACATCCCAGGAGCTGTTAGCTCACAGGTCAGTCATGGGCTGACATTCGCCTTTCTTTTGTTAGCTGCATCCCCTCTCCTCTGTTGGGTTCTCCCAGGAGGGGATGGCTGGTTAAGCCAGTGGCTGAGATTTGATCCTAGGAACTTAAGCCAGGGCTGGGAGAGGTGCCTGTGCTAACAGGAGTGCTGCTGGTAGGTTATAGCTGCTTTGGGGGTGGAGCAAAAGTTTGTGCCTGTGCAGTTAAGCATGAAATAGGTAAATTCTGTGTATAATTGCCCAACCTAGGGTCTAGCATGAGGATGTGACCCGTGGAAATCACGGTGAGTCAGTGGCTGCTGGCAGATTCCTGGGAGGTATCCCTGGTGCACATGCTGGCGTGGGTGTGTATGTGTGTGTCCTCTGCCTCCCCTGTCCCACACTCTGCTCCCAAAAGCAAAGGCACAATCTGGGACGAGGTTTCTGCAAATGAGGACCCAAACCCCCAACATTTGTTCACAGTCTTAGAGGAAGATGCTGGCAGAGGTGGCAGCAAAATCCATGTTTCCTGAGATTGCTTCAAGAACTCACCTGAAAGACTGCTTGCTTGCAAACATATGTTTCTTCAGTTGGTTTTGGCTTTTTTTGTGAAAGCAAATGAGAAGTCTGAGAAAGTAAAGACAATGATGTGTGTGGAGGGAGGGAAAATAAGAGGATTAAAGCCAGTGCAGATAAGAAGAAAGTTTGTGTCAGTGCTGGCTGTGGCTATGTTTCACACCCAGGCTTTCAGTGAAGGTTCAAACAATCTGCAGAAGTTTCTAAGTAAAAGCAAGGAGGGGCCTAAGAAAATTAGCCTAAAAAGTTTTTGTCAAAAACCAGGCTTTGTATTTTCTTGTTTTCCTTCCCTGCCATTGCAACAGCACCCATGTCTTCCAGCTTGGTTTTCTGTTTGCTCTCCCCTCTCAGGGGAGCAGACTGCTTGCCCTCAGCATTGTAATTTGCATTGCCCACTGTTGTTTCCATCCCTTTCAGAAGTTCAGTCCAAATGCAGTCAGATAACCAGCATGGTGTGCTCCATGTCCCAGGAACCTGCCATTGATTCACAGCTCTTGCACACAATATGGTGGAGACAGTTGACCAGGGTTTCTCAATGCTGGCATAGTGGGGCTGGGAGGACCTCACAGCAGCTTTTTGGGATGGCATCTTGGCAGCAATGGCATCTGTCTTCCTCTTCCAGCTGTGGTGGGCATCTGTCGAGGCCTCAGTGATATCCATGCCCTGGTGTCTCAGCAGCCTCTGGTGGGAAGAGTGGTTTGCAAGGAGGTGCTGACTGGTTTGTAGCTGGAGGCTTTAAATTTCTTCCTGGATATCCTGAAATACCTGCTATTTTAATGTGCACCCAGGCTGTGTTCACTGGTGACAGCTCTCAGCTTTCTATCTGTGCTTCTTGGACAGCATGCACTGCTGCTGTTGCCTCCATGGGGTTACCCGAGTCGTTGGTGATGTTTTATTTTTTTTCTTCACCGCTTTGTAGCTGCAGCCTATGTGCTGCGACCACAGCCTGCGGCTGCACATTCCCTAGCACCACAGTCAAGCCTAAAACTCAGTTTGTTGCAGTCCTGCAGGTCATCACTTTGAAGGGGTTTCAGTTCCTGATTTCAGGTACTGATGAAGTTTGTTGTCAGGTTCCCCAGCTCTCCCTAATTTGACCACCAAAGAATCCTGCATGACAAGTTGTGCCTGAGCTCGGCTCAAAGAGGTGCCTGTGCGGGTTATGGAGTGGGCTGCACAGGGTGAAAACCTGGCAGACAGCCTTCAGGTGTCTCTTTTGGGCTGAGTGGTGTCTCTTGAATTTCACTGAGTAACTGCAAAAAAGTAGCAAGTTTTCAAGGAAGAGTATCAAGTAGCAAGTGAATCTTCTGTAAATGAACACAAAAGTCCCTGGAAGGAAAAAATAAGCAGTAATTGCAGTAAAACATACTTTTTCATCATAGTAATGGTTTCATGCTGAAAGGTAGGCTTGCAGCATCATGTAAAATTCACTTATCTGCTGTTTCTTTATAGTGGCAAGTGTTTTGGAGACCTTTGCAATGCTATGCATGTTGCTTGCTCAGTTTGTGGAGGCTGGCATTCATTTCCAGATGCTTGAGACTCCATGTGGGATAGGCAGAAGTTAAATTATCTGTCCTGCAGATAATGGCAGCAGATACCTCTATTTGCAGAGCTTGCTCCAACTCTCTGCATCTTGCCTCTCTTTCCTCAGGGTTGCTTTATGAGAATCTCTCTGGTTATCAGAGGGAACACCAGAGCCACAAAGAATTAGTCCTGATTTAAGAAAGCAGGCTGTGCAGAGGAAGCAGTAAATTTGTTGGGGGGTGTGGTGTGGGGGGGGGGGGGGGGGGGAAGCCTCCAAAACCTTGGATTAAACACAGAATAGACTTCTGTCTTGATACCAAAAAACCTATAAGCTTTTACATCTTGGTAAAGAGCTTGCTATGTTTGACTCTAATTTCAGCTTCAGTATGGTTAGTGTGTTAAGGAACAGTCAGAGTGAAAATGAGACAGTTTCCCAGCCTTGAAATGGCAGGGACATAAGCTCTGTGTCCATAGGGAGGGAGGGCAGATCCCTATGCTGTTGTCTTTGAGTCAGGGTTTTAATGACTGCAGGGAGGAAAGGAGTGTTAGTAAAGCAGAATAAAAACGACAGCTAAGAGGAAATTATTTTTATTGCTAATACATGGGTGCTCATAATGTTTAATTCTTTGCAGCTTATGCTTTTCTTGCACATTCTTCCTTCCTCACCACTCTGCACACTGTAGTGGCAGCTACCACGTTTCAAAATTACTGCTCTTAAAGGCTCCTATCCGGTGGCTTTACCACAAATAAAAATATTTGTCAAAGCAGCAGTGGTGCTCAGACTGGGCAGCATAAGCACACAGAGTGGGTCAGCTGCTGTGCCCTCCTGGGCTCTCACTTTTTACATCCTCCTTATCCCCCTTCCATTCCACGGATAGGTTTTAAAAGTTTCATGGAAATATTTTTTCAGGGTGTTGTAGACATCGATTTAATCAAAGTTCAGGACAGTCTTTCTTGATAAGGATGTACTTTTGATTTCACTAGCAAAGCCAGATGAGGAGAAAGGAGGAGCGTGGGAGCATTTGATGTCCCTGAAAACAATATTGTGGCAAGAGTAGTTTTAAGGCAGGCTAAGAGTTGTCTGTATGATTGGAGGAGAAATCTTCAAGCAAGCTTTGCGGTATTTTATACTTTTAGGTCATTATTTATCTTTTTAGATAACTAATTGGAGATTTAGCGCTTGTTTGCCATGTACTATATGTCTGGTTTAGGGTAAGTGAACTATTGTCAGTTTGCTACAAGGAGCTGCAGAGGGGAGAAGACAGCCTGGGTCTCTGCATTATTTTGCCTTGCATCAGGTGCTAAAAGTCACTAAACGTACCGTGAGTCACAATATTTTTTCCCAATTTGACTCGCTTGCCCAATCGTATTTTTACTTCAGCCTTTAGGCTTGAAAAAGCATGTGCATAATCAGTTCATTTTGTGTGGTCTAGGCTATAAAAATGCCCCCTCTGTTCTTTCCATATGAAAAACGTGTTTTTAATTTTGGGGAATTTATATAATTTTCTGTGCTTTCTTTTGTATTTCAGATTAAAAACAAATGCTCCCTTCCCCTAACTTTGCATGTTCCAATTATGGAGTTGTGAAAATAAGTCATCCTTCAGCTTTTGTTACTTTAAAACAGCTATCGGTGATGTCAGAGTCAATACTAAAAGCATTAAGAATGCTGGCAGAATGTAATGCAGCTGCAATCCAACATGATGTTGGAAATGGGGTTGAGAGCATAAAGGCTTTCCATATTCCCAGGGCGCACAACTGCTCGCGGCCTTGGCTTTGATCTCTTCAAAGGCTGCTGCCTCCTCCTAGATGGAGAGACTTGGCTGCCACTCGCTCGCATTGAAAAAAGGCAGAGGTCTCTATTCAGGCAGAAATCAATCACTGTGCAGAAACAATTATGTGTAATTCAACCATCATGAAAACAGGGCGAGATTATGGGTTTGTTACCTGAGTGACTGCGTGGAGATGGCGAGCAGCGGACGCGGGAGTCCTGCTGACATGCCACATCTTGATGACAATTATAGACACATGAATGATGTGGCGGGCGGGGGCGGCGAGATGACAAATGCTGGTCACGCTGTCCAGCAGAGCAGAAAATGAGGTTACAATTGGGAGATAATGTTTGCATATGTAACCATATTTCAGCAAGCTGGGCAACTTCAGGGAATAGCAGGGACAGGCGATCATAAACAAAGTCGGTGTGTGCCATGACTTATCAGCTTTCTATGATACCGAAATGCGTATGTGCGGTGAGAAACCCGGGTGCCCTGTCCTGAGGAGTTGCTTGTTTAAAACAGACGAGAGGCATTTTTGTCCAGGGAAGAGGGAAGAATTGCCTGGGAAAAGGAGAAATCTCCCGTGTTTGGCCCTCAGAAGGCAGAGGAAGCAAATAAAAATCCTTCTCCATCCTTCCATGTCTCAGGACAGGGTGGTATTAACATGGCAGTGAGATATCGCTGTTTACAAACAGCACTGACGAGCACATCTCGTGTCTCCTGCCTTCCCCTCCCAGCGGGGATTTAGGCTAGCCTCGTGGCAGCGCTTCTCTGAGCGAGAGCATTTTTAGATTTGCATGGTAACATTTTGGCTGCAGTAGGCTGTTGGTAGTGTGATGTGATGCTCAAAATATCTTCTGATGTATAATGGCCTCCTTTAATTAGGAACTTTTTCTTTCTTCCCCTGAGTGGTGAGCAATAGCTGACTGTCTTTAAAAAGAGAACTGGCATGTGCAGTATCTGCCATGAGAATATTTATTTAAGGTATTATTGCCTATAAAGTCTCAAAATAGTTTTTCTCCCCAAAAGGCAAAATAAAACACAGATGACTGATTATAAAATGGTATCCCTGCTCAGTTTGGTACACAGGATGAGCTTTACCTTTTATACTGCTCAGGCTTAGACATCAGAGGCGCAAGAAGCTGCTTTGAGTTACAGATCTTCAAACAATAAGTCAAAACAAAAAATCAATCCCTCCAGTCCCTGGGTGCAGTTAGCCAAAGATAAAAGAGAAAAATAAAGTTATGCTAAAGCAGATAGAGGAAAGGAACAGATATGCCAAGGAAACACAGAGGACAAGTGCAGAGTTGAAGTGGGCCTAGTGTGAGCCAACATCAATGAATTTTTATCTTATCAAAAAGTTTTAGGGTTGCCAATTCTTTTCAAACTGGATCCACTCTGCTCTGGGGCTGCCTGAAGCATTGTCTTCAATAAAAGTTGCATCTCCTTACCCCCTGCATACCTCCCTCTCACTCCTAAATGTAATCACACTCAGGGATTAGGCTACACCTCACTCAAGGTACAAAACTTCATTGCAGGTTTCAACAGTAAATTAAGGACTCTGATAATCCCCAGTTATTACAAATATGAACTGAGATTTCTTTTTAAGTATTTGGTGAAAGATGCATAATCTCAGAAAAGGTAAACTCGTTTCCTTCTGGGAATATTTCACCCCCTCCCTCTGCCTCCCAATTAATTTAAATTACAAAGGAATTTTTAAAATAGATTGAAAAAAATTTAATGGAGTTTTTTAACCCTTTTTCATAGCTGATTCATGGAAAAATTGAATGCCAGTTAACTGTCTTGATTGAATCAAGTCAAGAACATGGCTTAAGCTTAACCTATAAAGAAGAAAGCATTGTGCCCCCAAATACACAAGCTAAACCCCTCTATGTGCCTCTCCAGGACTGACATCTCAGGGTTATAATCAAACCAAGAAAGCCTTCTTTGGAAAGAGGTTGGTTTTGACCTTCTGTTTCTGTTGCATCTTTAAAGGTGTTTATAATAGGGGTCAGAGCATGTTTGTGTCCCATCAGGAGGAGCTCAAGGTGTCTGTTGGCATCCCTGGCTCGGGGCAGCTGGTGCTGGTACCTGACCGTGGACACATGAGAGGCAGCAGGAGCAGGTAATGCTTCAGCTAATAGCTACTCCAACAGCAGAAAACACATCCAACCAAAAAAAAGTGATTAATAGACACAGGTTGTACATCACTTGCAAAAATACTTGGAATTAACTGATAGTCAAAGGGTTTGGGAAAGTCTTGTTGATGCACAGCTACAGCTCAGTAGCTGGTGTCTCAGGGCCTGTTTCCCATCTGCAGCGTGGCATAATATCCAGTTCAGAGATGGGCCAATGGAGCAGAAGAAGAATAAAGTGTTCGAGGTATGCAGATGCAAGTACACTCAGGCAAGGATATTGATGTTAGGTCTTGCTCTTCACTGGGAATTTGAGGGGGCAATTTCAGGCAGCTACTTAGTAACCTGGGGCTGGATCTTCTCACTTCAGGCTGTTTAACTGCTGCGTTTGTTGCTCTGAGAAAAACATAAACCATGCTTTTCTATGTGAATGATTGCATGAGCTGGTACAGAGGTGTTTGTGGGATTATGAACTGAACAGGAAAAGGGTTAGTGAGTATAGATGTTACTATAAAATATGGTATGGAAGATGCGACCTACACTGTGAAAAAATGGTATGTCCAGTGTCTCATTTCAATAAGACGGAAGTTACTGTAGGTTAATTGCTCAGAAGAAATGTTCAGCCAGTTATTGCCTTAAAAAAAGACACATAAAAATCTGCAGCTTGATAATTATTCCCATTCATTGCTGGGTAGATTGCATCTTAAAGATAGTATTTTTTAATTGCTTTAATAGTTCTCATGATTGTCGTCTTTGAAGTGAGGAGCAGCGTGGCATGATACCTCTCAGCAGCAGCAGCTGCACAAGGAGCTGAACTGGAGCTAGAGGCTGCCCAGCTATAGCTGGGTACTGCGGAGCTGCTTTCATCCTTTACCAGTTTTGGTTTCCTTCAGTTCCAGCTGTAGGTGAAGTCTTGTCATCAGTAATTGTCAGGCTCTCAAAAGAAACATTTAATGTTTTTCAGAGGCAATAATGGGCTCAGGGCTGGGTATTGGAAGTACTGCTTACCAACTGCTGTGGTTTTGCAAAAGTCAGTGGGAAGATCAGTAGTCCTTAGGACGGCTGATGCAGAGCAAAGATCACTGCAAAATAATAAATTCTGCCCTGAGGAGGGGGATGTGCAAGGCCTGTGGTGTGTTACGATCTCTTCTGTGTCCTTCCTTGAAGGATGCTATGCACAAACTGCAACGTGTTGGTTTGAGTCAGAATGAACTAGAGGATTTAAAGGGCTTAAGCAGCCCAATCTGAAATGGAAAGTATCTTAGTTAGAACTTATGGAATAATTTTGCTTTATCATGAGTTTGTTTGAAGTATGTGTTGAATGGAAACAAAGGATGGAGCAGAGGTGAATGGGAACTGCAGTCCTCTGCCTGGACTCTCTGCCCCTCCTGCCCTAGGAAAGCAAGCCTGCCCCTAGGTGCTTTGGGAAGCATCAGCCATCTCCCTTTCCCATTTCAAATATTTTGATTAAAGTATTGGAGACAAATGTGTTGACTGGGCCTGGTTCCTCTCAGTGTGAGGCTTTTCTTTCTTTGTCTTTTTTGATCTGGCCTAGCTGAGCATGACAGCAATAGCAGCTAATTGACTTAGCCTGTGTCAACTCACTGCAGTGCAGACTCAGTTGTTTCAGCTCTCCTAGTACTGCATGCAGGGAATAAAACCAGTAGCCAAATGCTGCGTCAGGCTGGGATGGAGCAGACTCTAAATGCAGAGCAAGGGCATGGCATGGAGGTGTGTGATGAGGAGCTAGTATACCTGTCCTGTGGCCCCCAGATAGCTCCTGGGAAGCCAGAGCTTGTGAGATGTCAGGGCAAGCAGTTTCTCAAAGCTGGCCTACTTGGCCTCAAAAGTAAACACTAATTTGCTGTCTCTTAGTAAGGAGGGAGCAGTCCAATAACGCTGGGATAACTTTCTTGTTAGCGACGCTCGTTCAGGGCAGCATTTAACTCCACCTAATTGGGACACTCAAGTTTTAACAGTCAGCTTGCAAAAATGGCAGACAACCTGAAGGTGCCAAACAATTTGCTAGATGCCTGTGATGCATAATGTGTGTCTCTCTGGGAGAGATGCCTCAGCTGGGTCCTCCAGTGGGTGACACAGACTCTGGGGGCTACATGAGCAGGTAATTCTGGTAGAGAGTGGGACAGAGCACTCCTGCTATGGGAGTAGGAGCATCAGTGGGCACATGGGGAAGGGCTCAGAACCATGAAGTTGGTTGTGGCTGTGGAAGCAAGGAGTGACAAGCCTGACCTCCTGTCAGGCACATTCCTGCCCAGGGATCACTCTGGCAGCAAGGAGTCCTCTGTAGGTGCTGTCTCAAAGGTCTGCCCTGTTCAAGTTCTGTCCCAGTGAAGCTGAGCCTTAAATAACAGGCAGATGTTTGCAGAGCGTGTATTATGGAAATCAGACCAGTCATAACTTGACTGATCTAAAATAACGCACGTCTCTTCTAAAGAGTGGCGGCTTAGTTTTTTTTGGCTCGAGGCAGAGACAAATTTGTATGCAGAAGGCAGTGGCCTGTGTGGGGCGGCCGGGGGCCAAGCTGTGCCATTCCCATCCCTCAGGGCACTCGGGCTGTCCCAGGGCGGCACCGACCTGGCAGCGCATCTCCTTCTCCAGTGGGAGGGTTTTACTCCTTCCAGCTCCTCCTGGCTCCCCCCAGCCTCTGCCCTGAGAGAGTGGGGGGCATTGTGGCAATTAGGAGGTTGCTGTCGCAGCAATTAGGAGGTTGTCGGTGCAGCTGCGCAGCTGCTGATTTGCATGTCTGCCTACATCGGGCAACTTCCACGTTGCTCCACAGTCCTCCCCATGGCTGCCAGCATGTGGCTGTCTCTCATGACCTCCTTCCCACACCCTGGCAGGTGCTCCCTGGCATGCATGTGGTGTGACTTCTGTTTCCAGTGCCCCAAGTCAGTGGGTTTGGCTTGATGGGGTGGCTCAGCAGCACACGGCAGACTGGAAACCCACACCTGCACTGCAGAGTTCCTTATCCTGGGAAGTAGTTGTGGGGAGCACTGCTTTGTCGTCACCACTTGCACAGGGTCACCTGTAGGAGTAATTCAGTGTTAAAAGTAAGCCTTAGTCTTGTTGGAAACTTCCTTTATTTTTTACATTTTCTGCCTTTCCAACTCTTGGGCTGTTTGCATTTCCCTCTTCTGAAAGAGGTGTTGGCACTGTGGGAGGAAGGCTTGTCTCTTGCTCCCCCTTGGCAGCCTCATCAGCTGGACCTGGAAAAGTATTAAATTAGCTTTATTATGCTGCTGATTTGAAGTCATTACTGGTGTAAGCCGATGCAGTTCCATTATTGTTGATGGGATTGGGAGTCTTCATGTCACAGGTGAATTGGACTCAATTAACTGAAGCTGTGGTCTTAATTAGAAGCTTGGCTTTCAGGGGCTCCTCCTGGGCCCTGGAGGTGGGATGCACCCCTCCATACACACACCTTGCTGCCCCGCAGGACTCTGCAAGTCAAGGGGAAAAGGTGCCACTTCGTCCCATGCAGCCTGTAGGGACTGTCTGACACCCTCCTCATGTTGTGCATCCCCTCGACTTTCTTTGCGGGGAGAGGAAACCCAGCAGAAAATGTGGAAAGTGCAAATCTGCCCCTTTGGGCTTGCCAGTGCAGAGCCCAGTGTCTGTGTCGTGTCAGCCCTGGATCTGCCCCTATAACCAAGCAGTCCAGGCAGTGGATGAGAGTTTTGCTTTTTTCTTGGGACATGGTTAGTCAAAGGTTTTGATAGATGCTTGGCTTGACAAGCAAAGTGGGAGGCTTTGTGTTTTTACTAGCTGACAAGTTTTCAGTGGCCATGCCTGGCTCTCCTGGCACCTGGATGAAACAACATATCTGTAAGTGCTTTATGAAGAACATGATACTCATTATTGCACTTAGAAAAACCTGGGCACAAGGAAGGAAACATCCATGTCTGGGACCAGCCAGCAGCGCAGCTCCCAGGGAGGTTCAGACTCCTGCCTTCTACACAGCTGCTATGGAGCAGGGACCTCTAACCTTTGGCCTTCAAATGGTCTCCTGCACCCTCTCTATACCTTTCTGTAAGAAAATGTGGATCTTCTGAGGCACACTCACTAGGTGCCAGCACATGCTGCTGCAGCAGGGCTGGAATGCAGGACCCTCCCGAGGGCATGCTTGACCTCCTTCTCTCTGCTGCTGGAGGGGGCGACAGCCCTTCCAAACGCGTGTACCCTCCTGCTAAATATAGCACTGATGCAGGCTCTATGTTTAGT
>NW_008688614.1:79988-82486 GCF_000695815.1 Acanthisitta chloris | reverse complement strand
GCAGGAGCCCTGCAGGATTTTGGCAACAGACCCTGTAACTGGGTGTCACAGGGCTTTCTGTCCTTTCCCAGTGAGGAAGGATGTGCTGGGGATGGAGAGATCTTTGGTGGCCCCATGTGCCAGACACTCACCCAGCCCACTGCTGCAGTACAGTTGGTCTAGCAGCTGATTGCTGCCTCATACTAATGAAGAGTTCCTTCCTTTACCTGGTGGCTGGGTTGCTTTGTCCTTTCTCTCCCCTCTGAAAGCTGATAGGAGCGTAGTAGCTGCTTGGAAACCTTCCTGCTCGGGTGTGGCGGTGGTTGGCCAGCATGTGCCAGAGCTGTAAGTATGGGTGAAGATTGGTTTAACCTGCAACATCATGTAAATCCCTTTCAAACCAGTTTCCCATTCAAGTTAGGGATTTAGTACCATTGCTGTCACACCCTGTTGTGCCTCTGGCTATGGACTGGCAGTCCCTCTAGATGGTGAGGAGAGGGTAGGAAGATGAAGACCTGGGCAGTGGGAGAAGGTTCAGCACAGTGCTGTTTAGGCTTGTTGCATAGGACCAATGTGTTTCGAGCTGTGCTGTAAGTGCTCACTCACCCAGTTTGTACCACTGGTGGCAGCTTTCCTTGGGCCAAGAAGGAGTTTGCACTCACCAGCAGTTTGCACCCCTCCTTTGGGGAACCAACCCTCTGTGCTCCATGGCTGTTGGGGAAGAGCTGCTTTTTCTGGTAACCATCAGGAAGGACTCGGTGGTTCCCTAACAAGTGTCTGGAAGATGCATGGCAAGAGGCCCATGCTTAGCACCTCTGAGTTTGTGATCTGCAGAATATGCTTGTAGCTGCACATGCTATCTATCAGTACCGTCCTGCATGTGGCCTGTGCCTGGGGGAGGCAGGGGAGAGAAAGGGGCTGCTATTTTTATTCCAGTGGTGGTTTATGATGGTTGTTTCGTTGCCTAGATAGCTTACAGTGGGTGGCATTCACATCAGATGCTACCCCACACCTGAAAAACAGAAAACAAACAAAAGCTGAGATAAGCAGTACTTTAAGGAAGATCAAAAACTTGTCTGTGCATTTCTTCTTGGGGAAACCTATGGTCCTACTGACAGATCAAATGCAGGTTTAGGTGTGTATACATGGGGCTCTCTGTGGGGCCGTTGTTCCCCTGTAAAAATAGCAAATGAGCAATAATACTGAGAGGATATGACAAGTTTGGTATGAATCACCCCATCAACAAAGGAAAAAAGTGTTCTCTGAAAAGATTATTTTTGTTTCAATGTAGGTGGTCAAACACTGTCTCACAGTGTTGCTGGACCATGCAGTAGATGTTAGGGGACAGTAAAATGACTGTGTTTCTGGGAGCAGTGACATGAAACACACTTCTTGTTACTTTATGCCGGTAACAAATTTGCAGCAGTGTGCACGTTACTTTCTGGGCCTGCCTTATTCTCATTTCAGCTTGGCTTTGCTGGAGCAGCCCTTTCTTGTGCTTAGCATGCCACACACCTATCTGTGTATTTCTAGCCCTGTTACATCAGATGGGTTGAAACCTGATGGCGAAATGAAAAGCGTAACATTGCCAAGCTGTGCTCTCTTGCTGGAGGTTTATGTGCATCTTCATTTCACTTGCATAACTTGCATATGTAGGGGCTACTCTCTGCTGCTATTGCTATGCAAGAAGTCAGCCTCTAAACTTAGCTCTGAGCCAAGCCATCTTCCCTTGAAGATGCATAGTGCTTCTTTTCACTGTCATTGCTAACAGGAGGGGGTTATTTAATTCACATCAAAGTTCTTCTTTCAGTGCTCTTCAGTGCTGGTTCTTGAGTATTATGCTTCTCATCCCACGTGTGGTGGTCCTTCTCCTGCAGCAGGGTGAGCGTTGCCAGGCTGTGCCCAGTGTAGGCAGTGGGACTGGTGGATGCCTGGCACTCCTGACACTGGTGTTTCAGAGGGCACGGAGCTGACTCTTCCCTGGTCTAAGCAAAATCCTATGCCAGCTGGGTAATGGGGAGAGATTAATGACTGCCTTGGAAGCCAGTTTTCCAGCATATTGGCCAGAGGGCAAGCATCATGATAGTTGTAGCAGCTGGTTTGGAGAGGAGGGAAATGAGGGGAAGATAAAATTGCACGCCCAGAATGCCAGGATAGCCTGTGTCCATGCTTTGATGTCTTCTCCCTCCACACCCTCCTGTGGGTTAAAAATGAAACTAGACTGCATTTATAGTGGGTGTGTGAATATCTGTATTTAGCTGCTGCAAGCAAGCTCCTGGACCAAATCCTTGTATGTGGAGAGATGCAGTTTGGCCAAATGCAGAAACGAGTATTTTCTGTGCTTTCATTGTGGGGACGCACAGATACATGTCATCTCATCAGTTCAGACACCACAGCCTAACAAATTCTGACACACATATACATTCTGGGTTATGAACAGGGATAAAGGGAGATTAAATATCCTTTTATTCCTCCTTAATGGTCCTGAAGTAAGTCACAGGGCATGGGTTCCCTCTGCA
>NW_008688614.1:61698-79965 GCF_000695815.1 Acanthisitta chloris | reverse complement strand
AGGGAAACAGCTCCATTCAGGTCTGCAGTGAGGACACAGGCACAGTGCAATAAACAAACATAGCTGTGAACCAACCTCTAAATCTCTAAAATCTATTTACACTGTGGAAGAAGCAGAGCTGAGCATCTTCCCCACAATGCCCATTGGACAGGGAAGGAGCTATCCTTCCACCCTTGGGAAGGCCAGGGCAAAAGCCTGGGTTCCTCCCAAGTGGCAGATAGGGTGTGTGTGAAGGCAGGCAGCTCAGAGGAATTGTTTCCCTCCTGTTACCGTGCAACACTTCTGCATCCACTTCTGCAGGACGCGCTTTAATCAGCAGCCCTCCCCTCTTGGCCCCCGGGCCTTGAAATTCCACAAAACCCAATTAACAGAGATGAGAGAGCTCTAGCATGTATACATATGAAATTTCAGAAGGCTGAAAAAGAGACTCTTAATACCATAAAGCCTGCCCTAAAGTAAAATTTGCATCTGAAATCTACATAGTTAACCCCGTGAGGAAGACTGCGTAGCTGAGTACAACTTTTTTTCCCCCCAGAGGGGTAACTTATCCAGGTCTGCTCAGTTTGGCATCAGCCTGCTTGCAGCTGAGGAGTGCTGCAGAACAAGCCCTGTGCCTCATGTACAGCCTGCAGAGAGCATCAAGGAATTGTAGCTCCCTTTTTCAGAGACTGTATTGCAGTGACCGAAACAAAACAAAACAAATAACAACCCCAGCCTAAGATGAACATGCAGACTTCTCTAGGTTGGTAACTAAAAGCAGGCTAGGTGGACATGGTGCTTGTGCAGACTCATTAGAGGAAGTATTCAAGACTGATCTAATTATCACTTACACGAATTCAATCCAGGGCTTCAGGTGTTTCATGCTTTACTAACTTGGTACTACACTGGCTTGTTTAAGTTGCCCACCATGAACTGTCCTGAGAAAGAGACACACCCCCTTTAAAATAATCACAAACAAATAAAACCCCTCAGCAAATCTACTCCTTTCTGTACAGGTTCAGTGGGGATAAAGTTTTATTTCCCTTCTGTGCTTTTATCTATCTCTTTTGCTATCTTGTTTGTGTAAGATACAAAATTTCTCCTCCTATTATCCTACTTACAGCTTAATCACATACTAATTGAGGATCTTACCTCTGTTGCTCTGTTCTTTTTTGAGTCTCTATACATACGTTCTCCCCAAGAGCAGTATACGAGTACCCTCTTCAATTAAGAGAAATTAAACAAGAGAAAAAACTCACACCTGAAGGCTTTTTGCCTTTAGGTGACAGCAATAGGTTTGGCTTTAAAGTGGCTGGTATCTGGGGAGGATGATGGAGCGGACTGGGCAGTGTGCTGGGAACACAGGTAAGTATTTCCCTGCAAAAACACGAGGCCTCAAAGCTGCTTTTTTTATTACCTCCGGATTCTGCAAAGGGCTGGTTATCTCACGCTGCGAGCCAGCATGATCAAAGCCCCGGGAAAGGTCAGGCATTCCTCCAGGAGTGACACTCAGCTGCCAGCAGCACTCCTCCAGCCCACAGCTCCCACAGCCCTGGCTGCTGCACCACGCTGAAATCCTTTATCTCGTTAACGAGTGAACCTACAGATTAGCCAGCCTGGCCTTAGCTTGATGTCGAGAGCATGTAACACCTGGCCTGGGCTGTCTGAAGAGGAAAGGTGGTTGTTTTTTAAAAAAATAATTTTGTGGGGGAGGCAGCATTTCCTTCCTTTGACTTAGCGCAAGAGAACTCAATGCTGAGAAAAGCTGTGCTCTGTCTCTGTGCCACACCAAAGGGGCTGCTTTCCTCATGTTCTTAGCTCCTAGTTTTGTGCCATTGATACAAACGGTGAGTTCCAAAATACTGGGCATCTGAGAAATTATTTACAATATCTTCCAGTGAGAGAATATTGTTTTCTCACTGTTTTGATAGACTGGCATTCATTTACTCACTTGGAGCTGCTCATCCTGCATGAGCACCTTGTGTGTGGACAGGGAGGTTTGGGCAGGGCAAGTAGAAGGAAATGATGTTTTGAGATGAGCAAGTCCTGTCTGTTTCTGCTTCCACAGGTGAGGTGCTGTATTTTTTGCATCTGTGCTAGTTTGATGGCGTGGGGGTGTACATCCCTCGAGTTGGGGTGACAAGGATTCACCCTGCAGCTTGCAGTCCTGTCTCTGGCTGTGTCTGCAGACTGCCTGTCCTGAGCCTGGCATGGGGTATTTGCCAGCTTTGTCTTCAGCCACAGATGCTGAAACTCTGTGAAAGGCAAGGGGGAATTCTGCCTGTGTTTTATGGTGTGAATAGCATTTTGGCTGTGACCCAGCAACCTGTGAGATGGTGGAAGTATGTTAACTTCCCGAAATTTCAGTTTTAAATGAGGTTAAGGTATACTTATCCTAGGTGTAGGGTAGGAGTAAGAGGGACCATACTTTCTCTCCATTAGGATGGGATATTACACAGGAAGGGTACTTTCTGACATGAAAGGGGGGGAAATATATATTTTTTAGAACAGAGTACATGATTCCTTGTTTAAAGGGCTGAAATGGATGCCCCTTAATCTATCTGCCAGCTTGTTTCTTGAATAAAGGGCAATGGGGAAGGTGTCTGCTGGTTCTGTTGGGAGCAGGGGAGAGAGAGCAGGAAGGAGCAGGGCTGGGAGGAAATAAATAAAAAATTTTCTCCAGTATGTGGTTGCCAGCCTTGACCATGTTCCTGACTAGTGGTGGCAGCTGAAGGGGTTGCTGGGTGGGAGCATTGCTGGCTAAGTTTGCCCAGCCCCAGTGCCAGCCCATGCTGTGCACTGCAGGGTTTCAGTGTTCACTGCCCTGCAGCAGTGTGCATGCAATTGGGCAGGTCTTATGTAGATCCTTTGTGTGTCCACCCCAAAAAAGCAGGAGGTTACCATTGCGTTGGGGCATCTCTGGCACTCTGGACTATT
This sequence comes from Acanthisitta chloris, assembly GCF_000695815.1. Taxonomy (NCBI): domain Eukaryota; kingdom Metazoa; phylum Chordata; class Aves; order Passeriformes; family Acanthisittidae; genus Acanthisitta; species Acanthisitta chloris. Next base: position 77,049 of record NW_008688614.1, on the reverse strand, counting down.
CTCCCTGTCGGCAGTGGAGAGGGGGTGAGGGGCTGAGTGCTTCCCCAAGCTTTCCTGGTACAAGCTCTTTTTTTTCCTGATAAATTGTTTAGTGCTGCTTTGCAGAGTCTAACACACTATATTTCTCCCAAGCAATGAAAAGTACCAAGGAGGGATGCAGTTATGATAAGAAATTGTCCGCCCTTGCCTCTGCCATGCTTTGGAGGGGAGTTAATTGCACAGGGGAGCACTAATTGCATGAAAAATCGAACTGTTGGTAATGATGGGGTGATGGTAAACTTCAGAAGTGCCTCTTTAATGCAATCAAGCATAACTCTTATATAATGTTGTTTGAGTTTAGTAGGACTGAAATACCATGGCAGGGTGACCCGTTGCTACTAGCAGGAATCTGTGTGCAGCCCCAAGCCCATCTGGAAGGGTGATTTACTGGAGGCTTGGGCAATCTGGCAATTTAGGCTGGTTTTTACGATGTTTAGACTTCTACCCGTGTTATAAAGCACAGCCCAGGGTTTTTATGAGGATGTAGGTGCCTGCTGCACAAAACTTAGGTTGCGGACTGGGTGTGTTTTTTCCCTTTAAGAGTGATTTTTGAAATTTTAAAGGGCAGCTCTTGAGATAAAAAAAAAAAAAAGCAACCATCAAGTCTAGCAGCAGGCAGAAATATCCTTTGCAGGATTTAAAAGGCATCACGTGTCTTGTGCATACCATCAGCCTTTTTTTAAGCCCTGTGGCCAACTGGGTGAAGGAGCTTAGTGGTAGCAGACCAAATTGAGTGGGGTGAGAATGGGGAGCAGGTGAGCCCCATGTTTCCTCCTGTCTCTCCCATCTTATGGGCTGCCCAAGCTGGGGCCACTCCAGCCACTGGAGAGTCTTCAGGTCAGTGCCCAAAACAGCCATGTGCCTGCATAGCTAAGGCCTGAAAACTGGAGGAAATGCTTAATTTTGGGGAACCTGAGGGTGCTGTGTAGTAAAACGAGCCAAGCAGGGCCAGAGGGGTTCAGGGAGCTTCCCAGGGGTAAGTACAGGGTGGTGGAGCAGAGGTGAAGATGGCTGGGGATAGAGCAAAGCCAGAGGAGAGCCAATGCCACCAGCAGTGGGAAAGATGCATTTTCATAGAATCATAGGATAGAGCTGGAAGGGACCCATTAGGATCACCAAGGTCAATCTCCTGGCCCTGCACAGGGCAGCTCCAAGAATCACACCATGTTCCTGAGAGCATCGTGCAAATGCTTCCTGCACTCTGTCAGGATTGGTGCTGTGAGCACTTCCCTGGGGAGCTGTTCCAGTGCCCAACCACCCTCTGGGTGAAGAACCTTTTCCTAGTATCTAACCTAAATCTTCTCTTACACAGCTTCATTTCAGATCCTGAGGATTCTCTGTGTCACAAGTGTGCATTTTGTCAGGGATAGGTAGCTCTTGGAGGTTGATCTAGCCCCATAGCTGATGTAGGAGCATCCCTCCTTTGTTAGATTCACTCTGCATCTGGAGGCAATGCTTTCTGTGAATTTGCCGTATCTGCTTTTCGGGGAACAGAAAAAAACCTTTCCTACGCTGCCCTGGGAGACACAGCCTGCAGGCACAAAGGTGAGGTGCTCCATCTCTTCTGAATATCCCTTTACCTTCCTTTTTAACTTCTGCAAACAGACAGGCAGCTTGCACAGGCCCATTTTAATTACAGTCCTTCTCTTACCTGAGTCATGTCCCACCTTCAGCCCATGGCTGGGAGGCATCAAGCTCTTTTTTGTATCTTCTAAGATGCTGTTTGGCAAGCGATACTAAAAATAATGAGCATTTAGATTATGTGTTGGTAGCTCAGCGTCTAGCAGTGGTATGTGGTAGGTTTATTGCTCCTGTTTGCGCCAAGAGTCCAAATGAAACAGTTGGCATCGATGGCTTGGGCCAAAAAAGATGTTTGCATCCCTGCTTCTTTGAGCCTGTGCCTTGTTCGGGTCATTCTTTCCTCAATTTTAGCTGTGTGCTGTGATTTTTATATTTTTAGCTGCACATAAATGTAATTTTAGGGAACGTTTTTGTGTTTCGTTGACATGATGAACCCTCATGGGAATGATCTATAAAATTAAGTTTGTAGCTTCTCGACACTTTTGTTTGTACTGAAATCGTCTTGCATGATGTGATAGAGAAATAATTCCTGTTGTGACCTTTTACTGATGGTTCAAATAACCTGTCTAAGAGACATCCTGTTTCTGGAGGGCCCTGTTGCTTTAATTCCTGTTAAAATTGGTTTTGTCTCCTGTGAAACAGTGCTGCTGAAATTAAGTACTTACAAATGCGTTTTACCTCCAGATAAACGTTGCAGTTTGCCTTCTCAATACTAGTGAAGCTTTAGCAGACTGCTACTTTTGGCCTAATCATTTGTACGTTTTTAGGGATTTTTTTATTTTTTTTAGTAGTCTAAAAATGAATATTTTATTTTAAGCCTTTGGACCATCTTGCCCACATCCAGTGATGGATGTCTAATGAGATGACTTTTTGCCTCCACTAAATGGTTATATTGTTTGCACTGATGTATGCTAAGACTTGATGCATTAAATCTTTGGTCATTAGCCGATGCCATTAGCAGAAAAGTCCAAATCACTTAGAGCTGGGACTTAAGACTTTTCATTAAAACCTGAATTTGCATGTTATTGGATAAATCTGTTAATACGGTTTAGCTGGACTCAGGGAAGTTACTTGAAAACTTTTTATGGTGCGTACACAGGGTCAATGGTGCCTGAAAGCCTCAAATTTCAAGAAAATGCCCCCTCTGGTGCTTCCTTCATACCCTGTCATATGCTGAGCAACCCCTGCATCCATCCCACGTGGCCCTGCCTGCCTCCACCACCCGTAATGCTGTGCATGCAACCCCAGCTCTCAGCACTGGGCTTCAAGCTGGTCTCGGGTCTGCACCACTTCTGCCTGGAAATTCCCCTGAAGGAGCTAAAATCCCAGCAGCAGGGTCTTCTCGCCTCATGCCAAAGCATGGGCAGCCCTTCCTGCTACTTAAGGGCCAGCAAAGTTGGCCTAGGCACTGGTTTCCTCACAGGAATCTTTAAGCAGCATCAGCGTGGTGGGGAACAGGGCGTGCCAGGAGCAAGGGCTGGCTGAGAGAAGTCATTGGTGTCATCAAATTAGTCACTCTTCCATCATCACATCCATTTCTGTCTTTTGAGAAGGCAGTAGGAGCACTACCTAAAACATCAGTTGTGTTGGGTAATTTGACCAGCACAGCATGGTCTCTGTTTTGCTAGAAGTAAGCAGTTGCTGCCTAGTCAACTTCAAAGTTGAAAACTTAGGCAAGGTAAAGGTGTGCCAGGTGCTTGCACAGGTGTTGAGCCCTTGTCCTTACCTTCTATGTGACAGAACTAAGATGTCTTCCCAATGCATGTCATACTCTTGCATTTTCTTAATTGAGAACATTTCTATTCACTGCACCTTGCAAACTGCAGCTCAAAGAGAAGTTGACCCATTTCTCAGTTTTCTGGGCCTCTGATGGTCTTTGTTATGACATGTGGTGTTGAATAGGCTGTAACATAGACTTCATGTAAATACATTTGAGAGGTCCTATTTCAAGCACTTTTGATCCACTGTGTGTGCAGTGCCAAAAGGCATCTTCCTGTCACCAGGGTGCAGGATGGGGGTTTTTTTCTTGGTTCCCCCCAGGAGACTGGGTCTATATCCTGTGGGACGTGAGGAGGCCGATGAGGAAAAGTCATCCCATCCTGTGACGCACATTGTCTGCCAGAACAGGAACGCTGGGCTTCAGAGGCTGCCGTGAGACCGTGCGCTTTCACACAAAACTTGGATGCTTATATGGTAGATGGTGTTGCACTGCCTGAGTGGTTTGCCTGGTTTGAATATGGGACTGAAGCACATTCCTTTGCCTGTGAGAGGCACATAGCTTGTGGGTCTGAGTACCCCAGAGAAGATGCCAAAGGTGTTGTGAGCAGGGATCCTGATAACCTTGAGGCAAGCAAAACAAGCTTATGTCTTTGTCTTAACTCAGCAGACAGCTCTGGTGACAGAAACCAGAGCAGCTTTGTCCCCAGGGAAGAGCTGAAGATGGCACAAGAAGTGACAGTGGCATGGACTCCAGCATCTTTCCCTCCACCCAGTACCCCTGGTGCTCCCTGGCACATGATGCTTCTGCTGATCCCACCCTGGCAAGCAGCTGGCCTGTGGGCACCAGTCCCTCTGATGTCCAGTGGGCTTCCTCTGCTGGTTTAGGGCAACAGGCCTTGTTGTCAAAGCAATTAATAAGCCAGACCCCTGTGACTCAGGCTCTAGCTGGAGCTTGTTAAAGAATTGCTGGGCCTGTGTTCTCCTTAGCCAATGAAGAACAGAAAGGGTTCTGGACAGGTCAGGAGACAATGGGGGGAAACACCTTTTTGGCTGATGAGATGCTTAGATGTGACGAGAATGCATGATCCTGAAGAAGGGATGCTGTGTAGGCTACAGGCCCATGGGGTATGTCACCATCTGAAGTATTTGTACTGCCAGCAGTCCCACTTACCAGGTTTTGGGAATGCTAGTGACCCCTGGGGTCAAGAGTGTGATTTGATGCTACAGGTTCCTGCTTGTTGGGTGTGGGCTTCTTGGGAACTCATATTTACATCAGGAAAAAGATGAACCAATCAGGACGGGCAAAGTTAAAGGACCATTTTGCAGGAACTGAAGCTTAAAATGAGCATTGGCTGGCAAATTGTGGAGTGTTTGCTGGCAATTAATCTCCATCCAAGAGAACCCATTGCTGAGTTTGAAGAATGAAATAAAACATTGCAAAATATTGTAACAGGAAAAGTTTTCCCTGCGAGTATGTGTCTTTGCTGTCAATTTAATGCCTGATCAGTTGTATTTCTAAAACTAATGGGCTGCGTAATCTTTGTATATGTGAACTTGCAGTGCTGAAATAGAAAGGATCTTGTCCTGCCCTGATCAGTCTTGCAAGACCTGCCTGGCTCCCCGTCTGGTTCACCAGCACTCCAGGTCTCCCCACAGCCTTCTTGAGCAGACGAGAACAAACAAATTAAAAAGTCGTGGGAGAGAAGAGAATGGAGATAGCAGGGGATTTCTAATCAAGCTATTTTAATACTGGGTGTGCTTTAATCACTTACTTAATGGCAGTGCTTAATGAACAGTTGAAATAAAGCATGTTTCTGTCAGAGATTCAACACCCATGTTTTTAAAGCTGTCTTGAGGGAACTCAAATGCTTATTACAACTTTTCAGCAAAAACCCATCACAGTTGTGCTATATTCATTTCCAAGATTGAAGGGGAGGGAGGGGGAAAAAGGTGGAAAAAGACAAGAATGTAGACAATCCAATAGCATGGTGGTTTGTCGCTAACGTTGCAATTAACCTGAATCTAGTTACTGATGGTAATTCATCTAGATAGATATTTATTCCAGTCTTTGTCAAATCACATTTGCTCCTGTCTTTGCAATGCTCCCCTGGCTGTTGTACTGAAATTTTTATTGCTCACCAACCCTTCGGGCTTCAGGCAGAACAGTTTGCTCTGACTCCTCCTGCCTGTCCTTATACTCTGTCTGCATTTCCAGCTGTGACACCCTCTTTGCTTCAGGTGCCATGCTGTGGACTGTAGCATGGCACTGTCAGCTGTGAAGGTGCCTTTCCCATGCCTTGCAGTCGCAGTGACTTGCTTCTGGGCTTCCCAAAAAAGAAAGTGGTCTGGGTAGTTAGAAAAAGGTCACAAACTTTTCCTGCTCCCAGATAATTGTAGGAAGTTTTGCAAGTATCCTGGGTGCCTCCTTTACCTGCTGATGTGCTGGCAGCTTCTTCTCTCCATCTTCTGGGGGTCTTCTGGCATGCTGCAGCTCTGTGATTTCCTGATGCAGCGTGTCCTGAGGAGAGGGAGGAAACTTTCAATGACTGACCTAAAGTAACTTTCTTATTCTGCCCTTTCCTGACTCCCAGCAGCAAGCCCAACTTAATTACGAGGGGAAGAGCTGAAGTACATACGTGAGGAAAAGGGGGAGCAAGAGGATTTTTTTTCTGACCTTGTCAAGCCATCAGTTTGCCCCTGAAACATGCGATTTTGATTTTAGTTTTGTTCTGACTAAGTGTTAGCAGTTGCAAGGCTGTAAAGTTTCGCATCAGTGTGGACGCAGCGTTTCACTTTACCTCCTTACACGGGCAGGTCCCTGGGGTGTCACTCCTGCTGTTTGTAAGCACGAGAGAGAAGTGTGATAAATGGCCTTCTGTTGCTGAGTAGTGAAGCAAGGTTAAAAGATTGCACCTTTTTTTTTTGACTTTCATAAATCACAATATTCCTAAGCCCCTGTTTCCTGTGAGCAGTGTGTTCCTATGGGTTTGCTTTCCTATCCCTATTCCTTTTAGCATCAGCTGAGGCTAAAAGTAATGCTGCAAGCCACCACTCCCATACCTGCTCTGTCATTTTCCCAACTGTACTGATTAGAGAAGGTTTTGAAAATTAAGCATAAAATGATCTTTTCTATCAAGAGCCTAGAAGGATGTTGACTTTGGACAAAAAACTGTTTGCTGTAACTAATGGTTTGGGGATGGGGGGTGTAACCTGAGCTTTGTATAAATTTACCTTGCTGCATCTCTGCAAAGTTGTCTATGGAAAAGGATTGTATGATAGCTCCCAGGGAGATGGCAAATTGTAATTGAAATTACTGCTGATGTTGATGAACTTGTTTCTTCTATTGGTAACTAGTTTTGGACAAAATACCTCTTACCTTTTCTTCTTCCACCACTGTACCCCTGTGCTAAAGCTTGTCTATGATAAACCTGGACATGGGCTTGGTTTTGACATTGTTACAAAGTGACATTGTTCTTAATCTTGCATTTTTATTGCAACAGCTGGTCAGCAAAGGCATAAATACAGAGTTAGTTTAGGCATTAAAATGCTGTCTGTATTTTGAGAGGACAGCTGAAACTGCTGTCTTCTACGTTTGCTAAAATCTTCTGCCTGAGGATGATTTCAGGGCTCCAAAAACTAGAATAGGCTAAAAAAGGGATGGATTTTTCTTGTCTCTTCAGGTCAAGGTATCCTCAAATCCTCCCACAATAAAAGTATCAATTGGCCCTTTTTATTTTGAGGTACTGCTATAGCATTAGTGAAAAGGTTTGGAGTTGCTTGGTAGTTTTTTTGAGGAGCTATCTTACTGTGTTTTCCCCCTAAATTTAGCATTTGCTGTCAGAAAGTTGAGGCTGTGTTTTTTCACATGACCCTCTTAGGAATGAAAGGGAATGCATGCCTTTATTCATCCGTAAGTTTTGGGGTTTGGAGGGGTTTTAATTGACTTGTTTTAGTCTGAATTGAGAAGACCATCTGCTGGTATCTGTAACCACCGCATAACTTGTTGACAGGAGAGTGAAGTAGACAGGCTGGGGCCTTTTTTGGCTTTTCAGAAGCAGACTTGTGTTTAAAGAAAAGAGGAAAACCAAAACGAAAACCAACCCAGCACCTCTTTGGGTGTTGACCCAAGAACGCTTGGGTCTTGTGTGCACAGGCTTGTTTCACAGTTCTCTGTGAAGCTCCCTGCCTGTCTGTGACCTCCTTTGTAGATGTGTGTCCTTTGAAGAGTCATTAATTTAATATCTTTCTCAGTGCAGCAGCTGGAACAAATGGTTGCCTCAGCTCCAGCAGGAGTTCCCAGCCACCAGCCTCGCCCAGCGCTGACCTATGGACATTTTTGCCATGGCTGTCTCAGGCTTTTTATAGTTTTTGCACACTTGTTGCATACAGGATACCTTACAGGTGTGGGCCTTTGCTGAAGTATTAGCTAGCTGTTTGGGGAGGGCTTGGAGTTTGTTTTTTTCCTGTAGTCTTGCTTTTCTTCAGAAGCATTTCAAAAATGAGGGAAAACTTCCTGGATTCAAGACTGAATTTGAGATGCAGTGTTTCACCATCAGCCAACCAGAGATTAATCTGAACTGTCTCAAAGTGTACTCCTCGGATGAGAGGGCAGGCACATGTTTCAAATGGTAACTGTGAGTCCAGGTGTGGCATTGCCATTGCAGAGCACTTGCAGGGGATACACAGCCACATGGCAGCAGCTGTGCCAGTGCTGCAGCCAGGGGATTTCTTCCCTCCATCCTTGCCCTGCCCAAAATGCCTGAGTACGGTTCAAGCTTTACTGCTTGCACCCCGTGATTGCTGTTTGCAAAGGAAATGTTTGCTCTTATACCGACCTGGACAGTTTTCCTGCATAGCTTTAAACAGATGTCCAGTGCATGCCTACTGCTGAGTTAGGGTACTCTTCCCTGCGAGCTCTTAGTCTTCGCCCACTAACATTTTATTAGGGATTATGGTTGGGTTTTTTTCAGGTCAATCATTAAACCAAATAGCAGTTTCATCTTAGCCCTAACTGGCCAAATACTTTGGCTCCTGCTGTTTCCAGCACAAATATGCTGTCCCAGTCCTGCTGGTGTCCATTCAGGAGACCATGCCCTGCCTACACTGCCTCACTGCAGCATGAGCACATGCTTGGGAGAAGTAAAAGATACCAACTGCGAAGGCCAAGCTGATGAGTAGAAGTGCCCTGGGGAGGGTGAGACCAGTTCCCAAAGGATGCTGCCACAGGCTGTGCTGCAAGCCTATGCAATGGGACTGGAGCCCTGATGGGCTAGTGGTCTCTGAGGAGGAGGCCACCAAGGTTTAGTCACTCAGGAGTGGGTGTCTGTTTGAGCTGAGACTTGTGGGGCACAGTGTGTGTCCCCAGGCCAACAGGCATGAGTGATCCCTTTGCTGTTAGCCTTTAGTGTTCATGACAGGTTATGACACATGCATGGCAAGGTGCCCTAAAACATAATAGAAGGTCTCCAGGTTTGTAAACTTCAGGTCCTCATTTTTAGTTACTTGTTTTTTTCCAAACTGCCAATACTGAGCGATGCTATACATTCCGTTTCTTTTACTTTCCAGGTTGTGTGAAGAAACTCAGGCCCAGAGAAGGGAACTAAAGTGATGTGGTGTGGTGATACACCATGTATGCTGCATCAGAGCTGTGTTAGGGACCGTTTCAACCAACATTCAGCTTCTTCAGGTTGTCTCAGAAATGAGAATTGCATCCTCATCTGCTTTATTATGTTTTTAGAAACTGTAGGTATCAGCTTGCACCAAGATGCTACATTTTCGTGAGTGGATGAAGTATTACTTCTTTACTGAAATACTGAAGAACCTCACGTAGGACAGCATGTAATTATCTCATTGACAACCCGATTGACTGATTAGGTTTTGCAGAAGATTTTCAGGCTATGCTGAGGAGAAAAGGCATGCTGTGAACCATGCCTGTCTTGGATGTAAATGTCACCAGTGTGCCAGGGAGAGCTGTGGTGGTTTCAGGCTTGGTTAGCAGGTGCTGAGCGAAGCATGGGGGACTGAGTTCCCCCTGCCCACAGGTCACGCTGACTCAGTCAGGAACTCTGTCAGTCTCCCAAGTGTTTCTGCAGCTGTATGTACCATCTTCAGAGGGTTTGGGGAGACAAATGTAGTAGGGATGGCATGTTTGTGGGAGGAGGAAGCCTGTGGGCAAAGACACTGGAATGCAGTAGAAACAGTCTCACTGGCAGTTTTGTACCTCAATATGAGGCAGGATTTTGGCCATGTCTCATAGCCCCAGAAAGTGTCTGGGCCATACTGCCCATCGCAAACAGTAGGCAGTGGAAGGGGCTTTGCCATCATCCCCAGTCCAGATGTCTCCCGAGCAAAGGGTGCAGGCCAGTGTCCATGGGACCAGACAGGGTGCCTGGGGCCAACCCCTCACCCTGGTCTTGGAGTTGGGAGGATTGAGAAGGTGGCAAGAGGGACATCCAGGTCTGCATATGAGGTCCTGGTCTCTTGCCCTGAAGTGTCTTTGCAAGGAGGGCCTAGATAATGCATCTGGGTTGACTTGTAGGACAGGTGTCATAGCAGAACCAATTTAAGTCCATAGGGCTTTTGGAAATTATGTCATTAGGCCTTTCTCCTCCTGGATTCATTGTGCATGTGTCACCCTCTGTATTCTCCCCCTGTCAATCGCTGTGACCATGTTGGTGGGACCAGAGGGGATGGGGAGGCTCAGCTTGTGCCTACCAAGCCCCTGTCTTGTGGCACACTGGGGTGCCCAGCAGGATTTAGCTGCCAAGAGCTCCCTGGGTCTTCCCAAAGCGGTGTAGGGCAGGCAGGCTGAGGAGCTTTGCATTATTACAATTATTTATTGTTACTTTCCCCCCCCCCCAGTTTCTGGCTCTGCAGACCCTCAAATGCTCTTAATGGAGATACAGCCCGTTTATATGTTAATTTTAAGCCTGCTGACAAGCGGTTTCCTTTTCTCCTGACTTCTCACGGTTCCTTCGCCAGTTGAAAGCCGCTGCCATGGGCTTAGGGGATAAGGTGCCGAGAATTAGAAAATAAAATAAAATCTGCAGGATGCTGGAGAGTGAGGGGGTATGAGGATTGGCATGCTCAAAGTATAAACGAGTGATTTCTGAAAGCAAGGAACCCTGATACCAGGGGCGTGCATGACAATTACATCCAGTACAATACAAAATGTTAATTACAAAATTTTGAGAAATTAATGCTGATTAGCAGCTGTGTGTGTGTGTGACCTAAATACATCTATTGCGTGATCTTTATTCATAATATACAGTTTATTGTTGATAAAGTAATGGCTGAATGGTGGGCTGGCCCACGAGTCTCGTAGCTAAAGATTGAGGCCCAATTTGTAAATGGTCTGAAATTTGTTGGCATCTGTTTTTTGTGGAATTTATATGGATGGGAAGGATGGATAGCAGTCTAAGCTATCCCCTGTACAACTCAACTCACAGATATTATTGAAAATTCATATTTCTTTTATTATTTGGTCACAAAAATGGACCTAATGCTTGTTGGCTTTAAAACACCTACTAGCGCTGCTTTCTCTCTCCATCTTGCAAAATATAAGACAAGGCCGAAGCTTAAATTAAAATCCTCAGGTTCTTATCTCTTTCCCACAGGAAAGCAAATCTGTGTTGAAAACCGTAAAATTAAGAGGAGAGCAAGGATAGCATAATTTAGCAAAAATTCATGGCACCAGATTCTGAGCTATATGACTGGAGGGATAGGTCAGACATTAAGAAGATACTGCCTGCTAATGCAAGTTCCTTAAGGTGGTGCTCTGGAAACAACAAAAGCAGAAAATGCTGCACTGGTTCCCGTTTGCTCCCTTTCCTCTGCTCCTGCCAGCCTTAAGAATAAATTGAGTTGTCCATTTAATAACTCATCTGCATCCAGAAGTCCAAAAAATCATGGACATGTGCTTGGAGTGTGGTCCTAACATCTGCTTGTGCTGGGATTTCAATAGTGAACTCAATGAAAATTTATTTTATTGGCTTCTTAAATTATTTGTTTTCTTAATTCCTTATGTTTGACAAGCTGTCCTTGCTGAGTTTTATCATCATATCTGTCTGAAGGACAGCTTTAGTTTTTAGAAAATTTTACTGAAAACCTGTTCCATAATTATTGGTGCTAAGGGGCAGGGTAGAGCGATGGGGTACAAATGAGGAGCACCTGTTACATGCTGGCATCATCACTAGGCTCATCCTGCCATGGGAAAAGCAACTTGTGTTTCAAGCAGCATTGATATGACGGCATTCCCTTGGGATGGAGGAGTTCTGTTGTCTTGCAGCCTTGATCTGAGAGTGTGATTTTGGGCAGCATCCATCTCTCACGCCGACTGCCTCCTCCCCTGTGCCTCTGAAGGAAGTGCTGATGGGAAGTGTGTGTCTTGGCCTGCGTGGACATCACCTTATGGCACCCATTTTGATATCCTCTTGATTTTTATAGTGCTTTGATTTCTCCTTGGCACAATGCAGTGAGAGGCCTTCCAGCTGTCCCTGGGTGGTGAGCAGGTCTCCCCACTAAGTAACCCCTCTGAGAGGCCACTGCCAACTGCTTATCTGTGAAATCAGACTTTTAAGGGTTGTTTTTCAGTTACCTGGTAGAGAGACCAAGAGATTTCAACTAGTGTTTGTAAAACTGCAAGGGAAAAAACCTGCTGTACCCTCTGGCAATGGCAGGGGTTTGTCCCAGCTGTGCTGTGCTGTGGCCGTGCAGGAGAGCAATGGAGAGGAGGAGTGAAGCTGATGAAGCTCATGTTGTTCTTAAGGCTGGAGATGTGACAAACCTGCACCTTAAGCCTTTTTTTTGTTTGTTTTTAAATGCTGTTTCACTAACCAAAGGGTTTCTTCAGTACTGCTGCTGGCTCTGTTGTCCTTTGGTTGCACACAGCCTTTGGTGCACAGTGCCTGCCTGCACAGCATATTGGTCCTCCTGCCCTGCAGCTCTCCATTTGCCATTTCCCTGTCTCTGTGTCTCCCAAACCTGGCCCCCACCATTTCCCTGCATTTCCTCAATATCTGTGTCCATCCTCAGGTGCCAGTGGTTTGAGGATGCTGATTCTGGCAGCAAATCTGGTTTCCATGCACTGGCCCCAATGTCATGTCTGTCAATCTGTTTACCCGGGTTCAGTAATGCAAATATTTAAAACTTGCATTTTGGAAATGTCCTCTTTTTTTTTTTCCTTCACTGCAGAAGCCTCCTTTTGCTAATACCATTTAATTTAATTTTTGTTCTTCTCTTGCAGTCAAACAAGGTGCCCGTGGTACAGCCTTCTCATGCGGTTCACCCCCTCACCCCTCTTATCACCTACAGCGATGAGCACTTTTCCCCAGGGTCGCACCCGTCTCACATCCCCTCTGACGTCAGCTCCAAACAAGGTGAGCCTCTCCTTTCCCAGTGCAGTGGGAATGCAGAATGGTGCTGGTGTCCCCTGTGCTGCTGACAGAGCTTTATTTGTAATACTTTAGAGGGAGGGTTCGAGGTGCATATTCCCACTTTCCAAGGTGGTAATTCTGCCGTGATGCTGATATTTAACTTGGCTGTTTTAATTTTCATGCTCCTTCTCATGTGATAATTCAAGCTTGTTTTTCTCGTCAAAGTCTTTTAAAATCTTAATAAACAGCAGCCAGTCTTCACCATCTCCTGTGGTGCCCAAGGCTTGCAGCTTGCAGATGCAGAAATGGCAATCATCCCTTACCTTCCTGAAAATGAGGGACAAGTATTTCAGTAGTGATGTTATTGAAACCTTTCCTTTTCCCCTTTTATTCAAAATTGTGTTTTGTGTCCTTGTATTCTGGCTGTCCATAATCTTCCGTGTGTCAGCTGGCATAACTGTTGTCCATAAAAAGAGTTTTGAGCCTGCACAAGTTCAGGCTTTGCAAATGTTATGGTTTTTAACCTTCTTGTGCCCACTGCCTTCTGCAGAAAGCATGTTTTTAGATGTCTAAGTCACAGATGTCGGTTTTCCCTGTGCCCTTAGGACTCCTTAAAGCAAAAAAAAAAAAAAAAAGTCTCCCAGATCCATATCTGGGAACATCAGACCAACCCTGCTCTGGGTCAGTCTGCAGGCCCCCAGGGAAGTGCTGACAGCCTCTGAGGTGTCAAGCCCAGCCTGTGCCAAGAGCTCTTGCCCAGTGTCTGGGAGAACCCACAGGTTTATTGGGAAGAGCATGCTCACTTGCATTGGGATGCAGGAGCTGGGGAGGGATGTGATGGATGTTAGGGAGGTGCAGGGGGAGGACTGACCCTGGCTATTGTGGGTCTGAGCCAGGGTTTAAGTAAGCACCAGAGAAGAAGCCTGCATGGGAGAGCTGGGGATGAGGAGGGTAGGAGAGGGAGCAGAGGGTTTACAAAGGCATTCACCATATTCTGGGTGTCTGCATGAGTGTGAAGCCTGTCTATGCTGCAACTGCTCCTGGAGGGTGCCTCTCCCTGCCTCTTTCTGCACTCTCATGTTCCACTGTGTGCTGTGACACCTAGTTGACAAGATTGTGAAGCTCTGCTTTACCTGGGCACATATCCACATGCACAGTTGTCCCATTTATCTGGAGAGGTGTTCAGCCGTTGTTTAGGGAGAGAGGCTTTTTTTGTTCTGACTTTCCCAGATGCCTAGGTTTTATTTTGGCCATGCTGTGCAGATAATAACATGGGCTACATCCAGAAAATACCATGGCCTTGTGGCTCTGTGTTTTCTTTGCTGTTTGTTGGTTAGTTGTTTAGTTTTTTTTAGGGAATGCAAAAAGCACTCTGCTGGAAAGCCTGTCCTGTAAATACATGTATAAGATCTTTTTTCAGACTTGGAAGAAGCAAATGGAGACCTCCTGTCCTCATTTGTCTTCCTCCTTTGCATCAGTGCCCAAGAGAAGGATATTCACACTCATTCCTTGAAATCCCAGGGGTGCCACGTGTTAAGAGAACGGGATTTCCACCTCTTGCTGAAGCTGGCTGTGACAGCTGGGGTACGCCCCACTGCTGCAGTTCGTGAGCTCAAGGGGTTTTCGCTTACTGCATGTTTGATTTGCCTTCTGTGCCCCATTTCTTTGTCTTTACCCCTGGTTTATTTTTGTACTTGGGTATTGCAGACCCCAGCTGAACATCTGGCTTGTTGTTTCTGCTGCCCATCCTCTCTTCTGCCTCTTCTCTACCCTCTCCCCTGTCCAGCATCCCACTGGTCACATCCCCATCCCCAAGCATAAGCCTAGTGAGGGGCTCTGCTGGGAGGCACAAAGCTCATGCCCCTCTGGTGTTCCTGAATGGGCTCTTGATCCCTTTGCTTTGTGTCTGGCAAAGATGAGGATGGATAACACAGGCTGGAGAGTTCTGGTTTTGTCTGGGATGGTCTCCTTGATGTGTGTGGTCTTTCCATCCATACTCCCCATTTTGGTGCCACTGGCATGTGGGAGCAGCTCCAGTGAAGTAGCCCATGCAGTTGCTGCAAAGAGAGGATTTTTTTTTTCCCTCAGGTCTTCTGCCAAACGCCTCCAACCATTGTTTCTGTCCTTGCCTCCCACTCTGGGTCTGGAACAAGGCACTGCCCTGGCACCCTAGCCCTGATACCACGGTGCCTTCCTCCCACCAAAATCCTCCAACAAGGGGATGGACACACAGCATTGGCTTGCTAAACTCAGTCACTGATTTAATTTAATTTAATGCAATGTAATTTAATTTAATTTTGTTTTGTTTTATGTTATTTGAATTTTTTTTCTTAACCCTCTCACTGGAGAGCACTGGCCATATGATAGCTGTGTGTCCTCCTGCTGGGCATTAAATAGCTTGTAGCCTGCTGTAAGGGGCCAGAAGTTTTGGATTAGCAATAACAACTGTGCATTAATTAAGTGGGAGCTGTGTTGTCTCCATGGGTCAGAAATGCAAATTTTGGGGATAGAGTGGCCTGGCTTCTTGTGCAGAACTTGGTCTGGCAGAGGCAAGATATTGTCATCACTCTTAGGAGCATCAATCGTCACCAGAGATAAGAGAGAGGAGATGCTGGGCTTGTTTTTCACCTTTGTTGTT
>NW_008688614.1:59308-61671 GCF_000695815.1 Acanthisitta chloris | reverse complement strand
CTCATGTTAAAGCCCTGGGATATAGAAAGAGTTTCCTTTCCTGTCAGCTACCAGCTGTTTTACACCTTTCAAACGACAACTGGGCAGAAATTTGATCCTCATTCAGGTTATGGTCTCAATCTGAAAATTTAGCTTTTTGAGACAATAACTCCACCATATTGTTTCCCATGCTTTGCTGTACACAGACCTGAAAGATATTCTTCAAATCTTGTAATTAAATTCAGAAGATTTAAATACAAACTGTAGAGGGGAATAAATCAGTAGCATCAATTTAGAAACTGAGTTTCAAGGTAGCACACGCTCTTTCTTGGACCTTTAGAGTGTCACCACATAAATATTTAATACCCTTTTAAAGCAGCTGATTTAACATGTGAAGTAGACTTAACGATTTCTTCTGCTTCACCCCCTCTTCCCCAAACACATTTAAATAAACCAATGTCTTTGTGGCCTCTGCAACTGTAATTCCATGTCTCCTGGGGGCACAAGGTTTAGGTGAAGAATGGAGACCATGGACCCTTTTGGGATGAGGATTAGCTTTAATCTTGAGGTGATTCTTGCAGTTGTAGGACTCTGTGTTCTGGGGAATGTGAGCTGATGGATCATTCCTGATGGGACTCTATTTTTCCATGAAATACTACCAATGCAAAACAGATTGACCTTGGAGCCCACAGGAGTCAACTTGATGAAGAGCTTAGTTAGAGCTGGAGTGACAATTGGAAGCCAAATGAATCATATCAAGTGTGACCATTACAGGCCTGAAAATGATTCTTAATTAACCACTGATCCTCTGTGGTAGCAAGTTTCCAAAATCTGTGAATCCATAAGGGAACCCGTGAAAATATAAAAGTAGCAGTTTACCTAATCTAATAGCTCCACTGTGCTGCCTCTTTGACAACACTTTATTTTCCTCTTGTTTAATGATGTGGTAGTAGAGGTCCTCAGGATCTGATCAGGTTTGGTGAAACCATTGAGAGGACAGTATTGCCTCATGCACTTTACAGGAGATCTAAACTTGCACAGCACTTGGCTCATACATTTCTTTCCTCTTTCCACTTTGTTTTTTTCCAATCTTTTCCTTTGAATTGCAGTATTGTATGCAAATTAATTACTATTTTAAAGTTGTCATGCATAGCCTTTTGCTTTTAACACTAACCAAGAAAGTGGTACTTTTTAACCCAGAGCACTAATTCCATTGTAGCATTGGCTGTGTTAGCTCACTTGTGTAGTATTTCAAAGGGAAAGTCATTCATTCTTCTGTGTTCTTTTCAGGCATGTCCAGGCATCCTCCAGCTCCTGATCTCCCTACCTTCTATCCCTTATCTCCAGGAGGGGTTGGACAGATAACACCACCTCTTGGCTGGTAAGATCTTTTGGCCTCGTTTCAGACAAACGTGCATGTTCACACCGTTCGTTATTGTTGAATCAATTGCAGCATTTACAAAATAATAATGCCATTGCAGTAAGAAATTGCTACTTTATTTTTGTTGAAAAGATCAAAAAATGTTGATCTTTGAAATGAATTGAATCTGGTTTTTGAGCACGTACAGAAATTGAAGTGTGCAGATTTCACTTTGAAGTCTATGTATTTCTTATGGCTCAGATTTGTGGCTCTTAGCATTTGGAAAGATAGCAGAAAACAGTGCTCAAGGAATTAAATGTAAATTTTTAATAAACAAAATTGCAATTATTAAGGGGAGGAGAGGTAAGAAGGAACTTTGAAGTGCGTATATGTGGGGAAATCTTGAAACTGCCCCAAATGTAGAACAAACTTTTGTAGTCTGCTGGTTTTTACAGTTTCTGTATGGAGAGAGCCCTCTGTCATCGGAAAATTCTGCTGCTCTTGCTAATACAAGCACTCCCAGGATCTCTTGCTGCCACTGAGGGTGTAATTTTCCTTTTGGAGGAAATGTATTTTCAGAGTAATAGATTTGGCAGGGTGCTTCATGTCTGCTTGGGGTGCTTGCCCTCAGTTCTGTTGGAGCAGGAGATAAGGAAACTCGGCAACAATTTCAGTGCTTTAGAATCTGTATCTTGTCTCATCTGTGCCCACGCAATGAGAGAGGCAAATTTTTTACATTTTTTTGATGTGTCTATGGGAGGGAAACATGATCCAGATGACAACAGAGAGAAAGTAGAAAGCAGAAGATGGTGAAATGCTGGTCTACTGTCTTTCTGGCATATCTTTTAGGAAGGGCCACATGCCTTTTTGGAACAAGCTATTATCATATATCAAACGGAAATATGGAAGTATACAACTATCTATTTTTATAAATAATTTTGCTGCTCAACTGACTCCTCACCTCCACTACCACCAGGCAGTTGCTGGCATGCATTTTCCAAATGTGGTCAATCATTTGTTCTGA
>NW_008688614.1:47637-59279 GCF_000695815.1 Acanthisitta chloris | reverse complement strand
AAAGAGGAAAAAGAGGAGAGACAAGATCCAATCTTATGAGACTTGGAGAGGTGCTCAGCAGCATTCACCAACAGCAGGACATGCTCAGCTGTGCCTTGTGCTACAGCTTCTAGCTACCTGTTGTGAGGTAGTGCTGTTAAGTCTTCCTTCACCTTTTTTTTCCCCTCGTCCCTTTGAGCACTGCTGATTTCCACTAACTTACTCCCACTGTGAAACTTGTATCCTGAACCTTAAAAATGCCAATATCCATTTTTTTGCCCTCTGAAAGCTGCTTGGCCAGTCAATAAGCAACTGTTTGAATAGGACTGATCAGTGTGGTGATCTTTCTGGCTGGTTCAGGTATTTGGGCTGAACTGGTATTTGTTCACATTATCATAGCATTCTACTTCAGGGTATTCATCATAGTCATGACTGAACTGTTGCTAACTGAAAGTAACCAAAATGTAGTGATGATGATAAAAACTAAAGACTCTAAATGACAGACTGGTGACAAAATGGTCTGTACATGTGGGAGTGTAAAGGAGGTAAGAACTTCACACAAGCTTCTCTTACTGGATTGAAGAGTTTGATCTTTAAGTAGTGAGATGGACTTATGTTGCTGTGGGTTTTTTATCAAATAAACTACTTTCTTAGAAAAGCTGGCCACTTAATACCTCACTATAGCATATGCTAATGGAGAAAGTCCTAAGTTTTCAAAGACTTAATAAAACTGTTCAAAAGGCTTTCTAGCTTAATAGTTCAGTGTCTGGTGTTCTTGCTCTGATCTAAAGTAGAACTATTTGAAATAACATGTATTTTTCCTAAGAGCTCGTTTAACAAATTTGATTCCAGTGCTTATAAAACTAGGTTAGAGAGGGATAGAGATAGAGGAGTGTGTGCATATGTGTGTGTGTGTATGTGTGTGCATGTGCACTGGGGGAGGAAGGCTGGTTCTTGTGCTTTCCTCCCCAGTGGAAACTTAGATTGGGAATTTTTCAGTAGCAAAGGAGAAGGGTCAAAGTGTTCAAGTATTTGTTAGTTTGAATGCAGGAGAACTCTTGAAAGTGTTAGTTATTACTATTTATTTGTGAGCGCTGAGTTCCCATCAAGTGCTTGTAACTCTAGAGTAACTATTGAATACCATATCGTATGATTGATGGGTTCCTTTCTTCTGTGACCTCAGGCAAGGTCAGCCTGTATATCCCATCTCGAGTGGATTCAGGCAGCCCTATCCATCCTCACTCTCAGTCGACCCTTCCATGTCCAGGTAGGTGTAGGAGTTGAATGACTGACTGGGGAGTAACTGCTGGCATTAGAGGGCAAGATGCTCTTGCGCTTGTATCTTGATCTGCCTTTGCTTGCTTTTCAGTCAGCTAAAACTTTATGCATACATTTTTATTTAACTTCTGTGTGTATTTACAGTTTGCCTGGATCCCACACTGGTCTCATTCAGCATTTCCTTGACAGTCTCTGAAGTACTGCAATTAGGAGCACCAGTGAATTGTCAACAGTTAATTGAGCTGTTTCATCTGAAATAAGTCATGAATTCATTTCTAGATGCAACATATAGTGTGCATCCTTAGGTTTTGCTTATGCCTAGTATGCAACCAGGTGGATTGTCTCTCTAGTCTGTGTTCTTTAGTTCGAATTTCAAAGTTGTTGGTAATTAGTCTTGAATCATTTAGGTATCGTTCTGTGTGGAAACTGCTCACAAGTAGGTATTTCATAGTCCAAAGCCACTGATGGCAGGGGTTGCCAGCACAGTGTATTTGTACTGGTGTGTGAATCAGGCACTGTGTCTTTATGTCTAAGTGCAAGCAAGCAATGCTAATTGAGACTTGGCCATGACACACTCCAGACCTCCTATGTTCTGCTTTTGCACTCTAAAGACAGCTTCTGCATCCTGTGCTTGGTGTACACATGGTTGCGACATACTATTCTTGGGGATGTTTTTGTGTGACCTGTAGAAGACATCTTCTTGCACAGGGATTTAAGACAGGCCACTTGCTAAGTGGTGGGTCCTCTTGCCTCTGTTTGTGTGGGCTTCTTTGGATTATCACTGTCCTTTCACTTCGTTACAGGGGAATGATAAGCATGTGCCTTTTGGTGACTGGGAAAAAAACACTTTCTCTGTGATAAAATGACTTGATTTGGTTACAGGGCTTTGCCTTGCCTTTATTTTGATGGCATGAAGGAAAAGGGCAAGGGGGCTAGGGAATGGTGAAATGAGAGGCTGGATACCATTCCTTAACCATCACTCATTCAGCAAAACTTTGGTGCATGAGCTTGCTTTTGATGTTAACAGTACCTTCCACCAGTTTAGAATAAAGCATGCAGGTTCTCTGCTGCATTGAGCATGCAGTGCACAGCACCTGCAGGATCTGTCTCAGCTGTCGTTGAGAATGACCTGGATTACTAGGGTGGGATGATTTAGTTAGTGGTACTTTGGTTTTATTTTCCATTTTCCTTCTTGTACAAATGAAAGGAAGCTTTAATTAGAACAAGAGTCTCTTCCTGCCCCCATCCTTCATCCAAGATGCAGGAGTTTGAAAGTTTACTTTTGTAATTTGATGGAAGAAGAGTGAGTTCAGGTGAAGTGATGTCAAAATCTTTTGCCTTAAGTACCTTGAAAAGTAGAGATTCCTTAAAGAGCCTTCAGGGACTTCTTGAAAAGGCTTTTATTTGTTTCTGCATGGCAGTTTCCTCTTTTGCATTGGCTGGTGGTGGATATTTTAATAATGTTTATATCTTGGTGTGGAAATACATTTTTTTGGTTAAGAAATGTGTATTTTTATTGCTAGTTAGTGCAACAGTACAAATATTAAATGTTTCTTGTTTGCATTGCTAAAACTGTTTACCTGAAAGGCAGTCAAATACTTCTCTACAACCAAAATGTTGACTGGTTTTGTTTGTTTGTTTGTTTTTCCTGAATAAATGGGCTACAATGCACAAATCTTAGCCAAATATTTTTCATGCATTCTTAAAGAGTTGTCTTCATTCCAAGCTCAGTAGTGTTTGCATTCTTGGGGCATCCTGCTACCTATATGTTTGATGCCTGCTTTCAGTAGGGTTACAGACCTTGCTTTGTTTTCTCCTTTAGGTTTTCGCATCACATGATTCCTGGTCCTCCAGGCCCTCACACAACTGGAATCCCTCATCCAGCTATTGTAACACCTCAAGTAAAACAAGAACATCTGCACAACGACAGTGAGCTAATGCATGTGTGAGTCTGCCTTTCTGCACTAGCCTTAATCTATTAATGTTTGAGAACTAACACTATTTGAAGAAGACTCAAGGATGTTAAAACAAAAACAAAATAAAAAGTGCCTTTCATGACCTCTTTGAATTTTAACTCTTCTCCTAGAACTAAAACAGGAACTGTGGGATATTGTTTGGGAAGAGTAATGAGACATGAAGCCATTTTTCATTCCAGTCCAGCACTTTTAAGCTGTTGGCCACAGTCATATTGATTCAGACAGAATCATGGACCTGTCTACCTGTGAATGTTGCTTGAGTGTGAACTCATGACCTTCTGCTGGAAAAGGTCATACCTGCAAAATTTACTAGTAGAAAGCAGCCATTGCTTAGTACTCAAAGGCAAAAGGCCTAAGAAAGAAGCAGATGAGGAGCTGTCCTCTTGCCTGTAGCAGTGGTCTTTTAGGGTACTATGGATAGCCTTTCAAAATGGGAATTGAGACAAATGATGAATCTGGAACACAGTCACAGATCAAATGTTACTTGCTAGAGAATGTCAACCTGTCATCCTCCCTGAGTATTAAACTAAGTCAATTCTGTGAAAAGATATGAAAGTGGATGGGACATGACCACTGAAATTCTCATTCTTACTACTTAAGTGCTACTGTAACCACAAATTGGTAATTTTCCGTTGATCTTTTTAGGCTGAAGGTAAATTAATGCTTTTTTTCCTCTTCCTTTCCCTTTCCCCCACCACGTTTTAGGAAGCCTCAGCACGAACAGAGAAAAGAACAAGAGCCAAAAAGACCTCATATTAAGAAACCTCTGAATGCTTTCATGTTGTACATGAAAGAAATGAGAGCAAACGTTGTAGCAGAGTGTACTCTGAAAGAAAGCGCAGCTATCAACCAGATTCTTGGCAGAAGGGTATGTACAGGAGGGTTTGTGTGTGCTCACATGTGCTGCTAATTTGTGTGTTTCCCTTCAGTTGGGTGTGATGGCTCACTTTCTGCTTGAGGTGATAACTAATGTGCAACTATCAAATTAGCTGTAGAAGATAAAACATGCAACTAAAAATAAAAGCAGTATCTTGATTTTCTTTTTCAACACTAGCAACATCATCAAATTGGTGCCTGTTCCACTAAAGTTATGGTGTCAACAGCTCAGGCATGAATATCCTCATGCACACACGGAAGGAGCTTTCAAATTACCTTCTGGGTCCTCCCATAGGCTGATGTCCCTCAGAGCAGGAGAGGATCATTCAAAGATAAACACTGAGTGCCACTGGAGATGGAACTTGAGTGAATATAATGTAAAGTTATGTAGGTTGGGAGGGACCTGTGGAGGTCATATCTGATCTAAGCAGGTCCAGTTACATCAGGTTGCTCAGGGACCTATCCAGTCAAGCTTTGAATGACTCTGAAGTCATCAGCCAAGTACTGATGATCCTTAGTGCATATCCCAGAACTTTGCTGAGAGCTGTTTGTTTCTGTGGCATTGTAATCATGTTTTGTACTTTCCATGCTCAAAAAAAATCCTGTGCAGGCCAATTCGCAATGACAAACTTCATGTTCATTGTCAGTGTTATTCTTCCAAGGGAAAGTAGCAGAGGTAAATGCTTGTTTTGCAACTGGCTCCTGGAAATGAGAAAAGGAGTGATGTGTATCGATCTGAGTTTGAGTAGGGATTATTTAAATCCCCAGTGAATGGCTCTTCTTGATCAGTGACCAAGGCAGTACTGAGGGGCACTGCAGCTATCTGAAAACCCTGTGCTTTTAAGTGGGAAGTCAGTACATGACCTTAACTGCTCCTTTTATATTAGAATCTGAAGACTTCCTCCTCTAAAGCAGAAATCTATTGGTCCTTGTCCCACTTCCTGCAGCCTTCTGCCTTCACTCTCTTGTTACCTCCCCTGAAAGGACATCTTGGTGCTTGCCTTTTCCATGCTTTCATGCAAGTCTCTAGGATTATGTTTTCATTCTCACTCCTTCAGTTATTATCTTAGTTGCTTAGTATGTCAGCCTTGTTTTCTTGGTCTGAACAAGGGCAGTGGCTTATTTATCTCCATCTTGGTAATGAATCAAGCCTCAGAGCTCCATCGTCTGCTTTTTTTTCAGCTTGGGTTCCTGTTTTCAAGTTACTGTTCTCCATGCAAGGACCTCAAATTTCACTTTTACTATGGTACAAGCGATCCATGAGTTATCCAATATAATTGTTTGGGGATGAATTATTGTCAAGTGTTTTGCATTCAGTCATCCTGGTCACTATTTACTCTTGGTGCTTCAGAACAGGAACCACCTTTGTTCTCAAGAGCAGACACTTTGCATGCTGCTGGGCTCTCAGATGCCATGGCATAGTGTTCATTAGTTTCCAGTTTTGGAATGTTCTTGTAGAATTTGAGAGTTGCAAACAGGCTAAACTGCCGAGCTCTCAGTAACACATCAGACTTGCCAAGTCAAGGTGGGCAAATGCTTTAGTTCACATCCTCTGACATGTAACAAAACAACATATTATGTCATACAAATGTGATCTGATCTGAAATCCTAGTTCTATAAATTATTCTTGCATGAGTGTCTTAATGATTTCATGTCTGTCTGGTTTTGGGTTTTTAAAAAAAATAACTTGTCTCCTCACTACCCCATGCATATTGTCAGTCAAACAAGAAGACACATCTAATGCTGCAGCAGTGGAACCTGGTGCTAAATAAAAGGCCTTTACTCTCTTTGGTTCAGTTCTATGATAGGTGTTTCAACAAGAACTAAATTATTAGATAGCAATGTTGCTGGTGTCTTCAAATGTGCAGATTGTGAGTGGTCTTTTTTTGGTGGTTTGGTTGGGTTTTTTATTAGTACATAAACCCAGGATATTTATCCCTACTTGTCTACAAAGGTCAACTTGTAATCTGTGATTTATCTTACTCTCTTTGGTTCAGTTCTATGATAGGTGTTTCAACAAGAACTAAATTATTAGATAGCAATGTTGCTGGTGTCTTCAAATGTGCAGATTGTGAGTGGTCTTTTTTTGGTGGTTTGGTTGGGTTTTTTATTAGTACATAAACCCAGGATATTTATCCCTACTTGTCTACAAAGGTCAACTTGTAATCTGTGATTTATCTTAGCAAGTTTTCAGTATCTGAACCTACAGGGCAGGGGAGCTGGAGAGGGGCTCTTTATTAGAAACTGCAATGATAGGACAAGGGGTAATGGGTTCAAATTGAAGGAGGGAAAGTTTAGGTCAGATATTAGAAAAAAGTTTTTTACTATGAGGGTTGCCCAGGGAGGTAGTGGATTCCCCAACCTTGACAGTGTTCAAAGCCATGTTGGATGAGGCCTTGAGCATCCTGGCCTAGTGGGAGGTGTCCCTGTAAGGTCCATTTCAACCCCTAAAATTCTGTGATTCTGTGATCTTAAAATTTTTTGCAGTTGCCATTTTCTTTTCTTCCATTACAGTAAGAAGAAATCAGAAAACTTGTACCTTGAAGCTCAATACTTTGGAGGTTGATCTTGGAACAGGAGCCTGCTGGTGCTCAGACAGCCCTGTGTTCTGGCATTTTCTACCTGCTGCTTAAAACCAAGACAGCAGACCCTTCTAGGGAGGGGAGATTTCTGCCCTTTAAAAGCAGCACAATCCCCTTCTGTTTTGTCAGGAGCTAACTGGAGAGTTTTGTTGCAGTTTTTTGTTGGGGTTTGTTTTTGTTTGTATGTTGGTTTTTTAAAGTAGTTTTGGGAGAGCATGATTCTGTGAGCTCATTATTTGGTGAGCCCTGTTTCCATAAATGATTTTTGTCTTGCTCAAGGCACTTGGCAGTTTCAGAGCTGACAAATGCCTGAAAGTTGGTTAATAAACACAGGTGCTTGTTATTGCTAATGAATTTCATTTTTGCACCGGGGAAGGACTGAATCAGAGTCACTCAAACACATACTCATGTCATCTGTTGCGTAGGTAAGAGTTAATTCCTGGTCTAATGCTGTGTTTATTTTGTTTGCAGTGGCATGCTCTCTCCCGTGAAGAACAAGCGAAATATTATGAATTAGCTCGTAAAGAAAGGCAGCTACACATGCAGCTTTATCCAGGCTGGTCTGCAAGAGACAACTATGTAAGTCACTCACTTAAAGGCTCTTTTTAAAATTAACTTCCTTTTCATTTTCTTCTTTTTCTCTATAACTTGTAGAATATTCTGGATGAAAGGATGGCGAACGTACATATAATATAGACAAAAATATTTGTTTACACATCAAGCATCCAGGAAACTTGAGATTTTGTTGGGTTTGAGATGCTTCTTGTGAAGTTCACAGCTTTTGAGGGGAAAAAATTAACATGGAAAGTTTTTTGCCTAAGACAGTAGCCAGTACTTTCTACTGTACAGCTGTGAATTTTCCATAATTTTCTGTTTGATCACTTGTTATCCAGAAATCTTATTTAGACCTGAGAAGAAAAGGGGTGTCTCAAGAGAACTGAAAGCCTAGAGGTCTTAATGCAGACTGAACTTTAGCTGAAAGTAATTCAGGATGGTCCATCTGTGAAATAAAGTCTGCAAAGTTTGCATAACTAAACTTCATGATAGATCCTGCTGTAATACCATGTGGTGAAGTTAAGAAGTTCTCTTACAGTTACTCTTGTTTTATAATTGAATATCAAACAAGTGTTAATAGCATGTCACACAGCTTGCTCTGCACAGTTATACTATTGTGCCTGCAATGATCTGTCAGTTTAGTCATATATTAAGAAACTTACAAGGTGCAATCCTGAGAGACTGATGCTAACCCAAGATCTGGTCTCCTTTCTGTCCCTCCATCAGCTGTGGAATTATTTACTGTGACAGGAAGTGTACATGCTATATCTGGCTCAGTTTTTGATCTGTATTAGGTGGACAGTAGTTTTTCTCTGCTTCAGTGATGTCTTTGGACATTAAAGATTGAGGTACCTAAATACAGTGTTAACAAAACTGTAGAAACTGGCAAAGAATGCATTGGCACAGAAACTATGTCATTATCTCTGAACCAAATGCCTTGGTCTTGCTGACATCCATTCTCAGTTTTGTAAGCAGACACAACTGTAAGCCCCAGCAGCTTGTTTCTGGTTATACAGTGATCTTTTCTAGCCAACAAACTGTCACGACCTTACTCAGGTAGAGTTTATTTCCAGTAACCAGACCCTGTTAACAGAGCTTCTTTAATACAGCTGGGAACAAATAGGGTCTATAGTGAGAGACTCCCTGGAAACGAGGGGATTTCAGTTGTCTTAAATTTACTTGCTGAAAAATCAAACCACTTTGGAGCCTTGTTGGCTCGTGCTGATGGGACATCAGCCTTCAAGATCGTCCTGTGATGCTTGGCTGTGTTGACTTTGAGCACCTGGTGTGTTTGCCACAGCCTTCTGCCATACAGCACAAGCAGTGGACCTGCAGTTTCTTAAATGCCTTGATAGACATTGGACTGTGTCAGGTGGCATGTATGAGTTTTCTCTTCGATGTGCTTCCAACCTACATCCTGCATGGAAGTACCTCTCTGACATACTCCAGTCCTGTATGTTACAATGAAGAATTCTGCTAGCTTCCTCTTGCAGCCCTCCTCACTGCCCCTCCAGGAGTGCACATGTTTTGCAGTGGTGATGAGAGGGTGGTCTTATTAGATCACAGTTTGTCACTTAACCTGTTCAGATAGACATAATCTTTTTTTCCTTTTTTTTTTCCTTTTTTTGAACTTAGTCAAAAAGTGAAATTGTATTAATTTATCACAAGTATTACTGCAGTATTTTGAGAGCTGGAAGTGACTTAGGGGTGACTCTTGTGTTTCATGTGGCTGAATTTCACAAAACAGTACAAGGAAACATATGTACTATTTGGTTTTGATTCTTCTATTTCGGTTTGCCTGGTTATTCAGGATTTTAGAAATTTCAAGAAAATGTTAAACATTGTTACTCAACTGCTGAAATTGTCTTCTCCTTATGTTTTTATTACTGATACCCAAATTAGTCATGCAAAGTTGTGTGACAGACATGAGAAGCACAGTGTTTTCACAATGTGATGGTGTCTGTGTGTGTGCTAGAGTTGTCAGAAACTATCTCAGTTGGGAATGCTGACAACTAGTTTTCAGCCCAGCCTTCTGTTCCTTCACTTCTGCTATCTCATAGATGGATCCCAGATCAGCTTTGGGTATGTTTTAGTGTGTGAAATCAGCCTGCCATAGAGAATAAAACAAATTTTCCTCCCATGATCTTTGTGTGTTAACATCTGCACTAAGGCACTTTACTCTGTAAAGAAGTATTGCCTTGGTGCCTAAGTGATAAAGCATATTGCTGTGAGGTCCCCAGAGCCCTTGAAACATGCTTTCCAACAAGTGCTTTCCAGTCTTGGTCCTGACTTTGGGACCTCACAAGGCATTGCCCAGCCCTGTTGCCAGCCTTGGGATAAATAAGGACAGGACCTTAAGAGTCAGGCAGGCCCAGACTGTCAGAGCAGACTGGAGACTGCTTAACTTCACCTGCCATAGCTTTACTGTAGCCTGTACTCGGAGCCCTCACTTGCTGTCCATCAGTGAGCACTGCAGTGGTTTGAGGTGGTCTCTCACATCACCTGCTGTCTGTCCTGTCACTTTGCAGAGTTAGCCAAGGGAAAGGTGTGTCCCACCACCTCAGCCCTTCCAGTCTGTGGATGCTGTGCATGGTGGTATGCTCTGTGCTGGGACATGAATTGGCAGCTGCCAGTCATGCTGAGTGGGTGGCCAGAGGATGGACAGCAGGCTGCAGCCCTACTCACAGCAACTGCACTAAGGTTTGCCACAGCTCATCTATTACAGCCTGTCTGTAGGCTTCTTTAAAATATAGATGGATGTGACTTGTTTTCTTAAAACACTCCAAAAAAAGCTTTGGCTGACAATACAGGACAATAAAGGCAAGTCATATGGAGGAATATCAAAGTGGTAGTTAGGGTGATGCAAGACAATTGAGGTTTAAAATTGTGGGTCTAAACTAACCTTTTTTTCCCTGAAAGACTGTGTGAAGCAGGAGCCTTGGCCTTTTCCACAGATGGGGTGTGTGAGAAGTCTGTGTGTGGGTTGGTGTGATGACCCTGAGCCGGCACGCTGGTGCCAGTGTGGTCCCCAAGACAGAGTGTTGCCAGGCTTCCCTTTGTGTCCTGCACCTCAGTCACATTAAGGCTGCCCAGCTGTACAGCAGTGTGCTCTGTGGTGACTGCACAGCATGCTCTCCAGGCACAGCCATACCAGACTTGGTTATCAGAACAGTTTTAGTTGGCTGCTTTGCACCCTGAGGACAAGTCGTGGTAGCCCTAGGTACTTTCAACACCCTCTCTGCTGTTACCATGTATGACACTGTGAGTATCTGAATGTGTGAAGAGTTCTTGTAAGAGCCATAAATTATAATATCAACATATGTGTCATCAGATTATTAAGCGTGAGAAGTCTTTTAGATGCTTGAGGCTGCCAGCATTAGTTGAAAAACTGCCAGAAATTGTAATTCCATGTGGAAATACAAATATGTATTGCCGATGTGCATATTTATCTATATATGCTGAGAGCAAACTTTGTTACCATTTTAACCAGCTGGAAGTAGGGCAGAAAAGGTTTTAGCTATCCTGAAAACAATTGGTTTTTTTCCTAACAGATTTCTCAGTGTCCAGATGACTTTTGTTTCTCTGCTGTGAGGTAAGCGACAAAAAAAAAGTTCTGTGCATGCAATGGTATGGTAAAATTTCCTATTTTTCAGGGGAAGAAAAAGAAGAGGAAGAGAGAAAAGTTGCAGGAATCAGCATCAGGTAGGCCATGACCAACTCTAACTTGCCATTCACCTCAGGTATATTTTATAAACCAGGGCTTGCACTATTTAATTTTTATATGCCTTTCTCTAACACCTGCTTCTGATGGATGTTTTAAGATAGTTCACTTTGAATGCAATCTTGTGAAAATGCACACAATACATGCCTCCTTTCCCTTATACCTTTCCCAGTAGCAGTCCTGATGGCATCAACACCCTTGGCTGAACTTACGCATTGCTGCAATAACTGTCCTGCTTTACCTTTGCTTTTCTCCTCAATCAATGTTGTATCATACGTAGACATAACTAGGTGTCAAATGTTGTGTGGGATTATTGGACACTGGAAACTTTACACTGAACTTCTAGAAGCCACTGTTCTTTTTAGCACTGTATTTTACATTTCTGTGTACACTAACAGCTGCCCTGTAGGTTGGCTAAAAGCATCAGTGAGGTCTCCTCTTTGCCTGTAAAATATATATAAAGAAACCCCCCATTTTCCCCAACAAAAATGGCTGGTATAAGAACCATAAAAAAACCAAACAACAAAACCAAAAGCACACCAAAAAAATTCCCTGTAACACTGTAGCAAACAAACTTATTTGGAATGTGCAAAAACTCTGTAACAGAAATTTGTTAAAGGAAAACAATCTTCTACAGGTACAGGCCCCAGAATGACAGCTGCCTACATCTGAAGC